>NC_090265.1:134914643-135214643 GCF_040414725.1 Anabrus simplex
GGCTGGATAGTATTTTCATGGAAAATCAATTGTGGTTTTTGGTGTTGTTGTTTAATAAATGTTCTTTTATTATTTAGTAATTTTTAAAGAGATAGACAAGAATCAAATCCTAAAATGAGTCCATTAATTCTCAATTTGAAACAAACTTAAGAACAGTATTCAGTCAGAGTTACAAATAACTCCACATGATCAGTCACACCTTTTATGTACATGAGGGATGAGAAGAATGTTACAGAAATAATTAAGTTACATAAATGTGGTAAAAATATCTTCTGTATTTTTTAGAGTCAGTAATTTACAATTGGGCTGATCATAAAAAGATGAAGATTTTTGTGATATAGAAATTTGTTAAGTGGTAACTAATAAGTATAAAGAAAGTATACTTATGTTTTGATTGTTGAGATAATATTATGTAAATATAATTTTTGTAAATAAAGTGTTTTTCATAAAAGATCATCAATTCTTTAATATGTATATCTCACCATAAATTATCCAAATTAAAATATACATCAAAGACAGGAAATCAGACAGGAGGATAACAATATTCTCAAAGAGTTTACTCACAAACTTGTCCCAGACCAAATATTTATTAGAGGGTAACAAATTAGAGTAGGCAAAGCTTTATCTGATCCTGTAATCATTAAGAGGGGAATTCCACAAGGCAGCATTATTGGACCTTTATGTTTTCTTATATAAATTGATATGAGTAAAAGACTAGAAACAGAGATGTTTTTGAGTATGATGTTATTGTTATTCTGTGGATGATGAATTTTTTTTTTTTTTTTTTTTTTTTTTGCTAGTTGCTTTACGTTGCACCAACAAACACAGATAGGTCTTATGGTGACGATGGGGCAGGAAAGGGCTAGGAGTGGGAAAGAGCGGCCATGGCCTTAATTAAGGTACAGCCCCAGCATTTGCCTGGTGTGAAAATGGGAAACCACGGAAAACCATTTTCAGGGCTGCCGACAGTGGGGTTTGAACCTATTATCTCCCGTACACTGGATACTGGCCACACTTAAGCGACTGCAGCTATCGAGCTTGGTAGATGAAAAATAGAAAAAGAGATAAAGAACACTCCAAATACCTAAGAGATGATAATGAAAATCTGATCACTGAAGATGAGAAGATCAAAGAGACTTGGAGGACTTACTTTGATGAATTACTAAATGTGAATTGCATTCAGCCTACACAAAAAGACAGTACCGGTACTACCTCCTGCAAGTCTGCCTCTGACAACAGGTTAGAATTAACATGGAATGATGTAGAATATGCCTGGAAATACATCAAAACTGGAAAATCAGCAGGGACTGATGAAATTAATGGAGAAATGATCAAGGCAATGGGCATTTCTGGAAAACATTGGATCTACAGACTCTTTCGTAAGATCTGGAAAGAAGGGAACATACCGGTACCAGTCAAATAGAAAACAGGCATCATAATTCCAATCTTCAAGAAAGGAGACAGAAAGAAATGTTCCAACTATAGAGGCATCACTTTAACATCTCAAGTTGGTAAACTTTATGAAAGAATTATAGAGCGTAAAATCAGACCCCTTATTGAACAGAACCTCTTTGAAGAACAGTATGGATTCAGGAAGGGGAGATCAACAACTGATTTAATCTTTACAGTCCGTCAGATAATGGAAAAATACTATGAACACAACCAAGATTTGTGGTTAGCCTTTCTGGATATCAAGAAAGCATTTGATGCAGTGAATAGAGAGAAGGTGTGGGAAGCACTGAAGAAAATTAGAATACAGGATGACATGATACACCGGATCAAGAATTTGTATGAAGATACCCGAAGTAAAGACTAAACACCTGTAGGAATGACTGAAACCTTTGATATAAAATCTGGGTTAAGACAGGGTGGTGTTCTGTCTCCTCTTCTTTTCATCACTGTGATGAACGAGATTCAGAGAAAAGTTCACCAAACCATTGGAGGTAAGAAAATGAAAGTTATATTGTTTGCAGATGATATATGCTTGTGGGGAGACTCTAAAGAAGATCTTCAAGGACAAATAAACTCCTGGGCAAAATCTACTAAAGAATATGGACTCATCTTCAGCCAAGAGAAAAGTGAGGTTATAGTCATGAAGAGATACGGGCAACCAATGGGACACATTGAAATGGAGGGGAAACAGCTACAGATGAACCATCAATTCAAATATCTTGGAAGTGTTATCTCTGATACTGGTTCTATAGATAAGGAAATTTCCCACAGAATTCAGGCAGGTAGCAACTTTTACAAAATAGTTAAAGACATAATATGGAACAAGAAAATACCAACAAAATGTAAGAGAGTCAAATATGAAACTTATTACGTACCAATCCTGACCTATGGTTGCGAAACATGGACCATGAGAAACAAAGATGTTAGTAGAACCCAGGCAGCAGAAATGAAATTTGTCCGTAGCATGATCGGCAAAACATGGAGGGACAGAGTTCGTAATGAGGAAATCCGCAAGCAGGCTCAAGTGTAAGACTGCAGGACAAAATAACAGTGCAGCAACTGAGATGGTATGGACATATGCGACGCATGAGTGATAACAGATTACCAAAAAAAATGTATGATCTAAAACTTGAAGACAAAAGACCAAGAGGGCGACCAAGACTCAGGTACAAGGACATGGTGAAGATTGACATTCAACACGGAGGACATTCTTTGGAAAGCATTGAAGAAGGAGAGAAGTTCAGGGACTGCAACTGGTGGAGAAGCTTCGTTTGCTGACCCATCGCTTAAGATGGAACGACATGTGTGTGTGTGTGTGTGTGTGTGTGTGTGTGTGTGTGTGTGTGTGTGTGTGTGTGTGTGTGTGTGTGTGTGTGTGTGTGTGTGTGTGTGTGTGTGTGTGTGTGTGTGTGTGTGTAGAGTAATAAATAATTTATAAAAATGTGAGCATGCCTTTGCTGGCAGGACCTAGTGTTTACAGTGCACTATGTCTTCTAGATGGGCTAGAGCAATTTTGTTACTTTCATAGATCTGTCTCTGTCTTATCCTTGGCTTTGACAATATGAAAGTGACTGAGGTATGAGTGATGCTAGTAATGCCAATCCTTATGCAGCCAGTCCCTGCTATGAATGGTGTGAAAATGTTCCTCATAGGGTTGGTTGGTGTATGCATTTCAGTGGGCTTGGCAAACTGATATGTAATAGCAACTCTGGCTCGGTGAGAAAAGCAACAGGAAACTACCTCACTCCTCATTTCCCTAATACGCCTCTTCAGTGATGCCTAGACCATCTATGACAACTGATGGCAGAGCTGTTGAGGATCCCACCAGCGGAATTGCTGACAGACTGAACATACATACAAGAATGTGAGCAGCTGCAAAAAGACGTCGACAATGTTGTGAGATGGACAGCAGGCAATGGTATGTTGATGAATGGAGTTAAAAGCCAGGTTGTGAGTTTCACTAATAAGAAAAGTCCTCTCAGTTTTAATTACTGTGTTGATCGGGGTGAAAGTTCCTTCTTGGGATCATTGTGATTAAGAGGGTATGCAGGGGCTGTAGTAAGGATGTAAAGGACAGGGCATGTAAGTGTCTGGTAAGACCCCAAATAGAGTATGGTTCCAGTGGATGGGACCCTCACCAGGATGACTTGATTTAACAACTGGAAAAAACCAATGAAAAGCAGCTCGATTTGTTCTGGGTGATTCCGACAAAAGAGTAACGTTACAAAAATGTTGCAAAGTTTGGGCTGGGAAGACTGGGGAGAAAGGAGATGAGCTGCTTGACTAAGTGGTATGTTACAAGTTATTATCCTCATGATTTTTTCTGTATTAAAAGTTATTCATATAAGAAATATAAGAAATAACAAAGGTATTTTTAATGTTCCACCTTCTAACAATCGCTACTGATCTGCATTTAGGGCAGTCGCCCAGGTGGCAGATTCCCTATCTGTTGTTTCCCTAGCCTTTTCTTAAATGATTGCAAGGAAATTGGAAATTTATTGAAGATCTCCCTTGGTAAGTTATTCCAGTCCCTAACTCCCCTTCCTATTAATGAATATTTGCCCCAATTTGTCCTCTTGAATTTCAACTTTATCTTAATATTGTGATCTTTCCTACTTTTAGACACTTATTCATCTTTCAATACAACACACTGTTCTGTGGTTCTTTCCATTTCGTTTCATTCCAGAGAATCGACGTCCCATTCAACTAACAAATATTCTCTATGAAGGGTCGTAAGTCCAATGCAACTATGTCGTCATCTGCATTTCACCTTTTAGATAATTTTTAACAACAACTTCAGCTAATGTCTTATTTTATATGTCTCTAATGACAAACTTTGAATTCTCAACCATTATTATTTATGACGCTCCAAATACGGATTTCGCGACTCACCCAAAATTATATATTTTGTACAGATGCTCATTTTTATTCAATTTGGACGCAAATTATAACTATGGGCAAGATTCTTTGGTGACTATATTGGAACTACATGCTCGAAAATATGCAAGTACCACATGTCATGGAAAGAAGAAGATCAAGTTTTAGCCTCAGAAGCATAGTTTTAGACTGATGTTGATTTTTAATCCATTTTATCATCACATGTTTTAATTTAATATTGTCCACATGACAAATGAGTTTGTACTCTAATTTGAGTCTTACAATGTTAATTGTCTTTTCTCACATTTTAATTGTATATTCAAATTTAGCATTTTAGATTTGACAAAAGGCGGAGGATTCCCTCTAGTAAGCGCTATGTATATAGCTGTTTTGTAAATGTAACCACAGAACAGTGTGTTGTATTGAAAAGATGCAACATTAAAAATACCTTTGTTATTTCTTATATAAGTGGTATGTTCCAAGCTGTCAGTGGAGAGATGGCGTGGAATTATGTTAGTAGACAAATTTGATTGGTGTTTTTAAAAGTAGGAGAGATCACAATATGAAGAAAAGTTGAAATTCAAGAGAACAAACTGGGGCCTATACTCAGTTATAGGTAGGGGAGTTAGGGATTGGAATAACTTACCAAGGGAGATGTTCAATAAATTTCCAAATTCTTTGCAATCATTTAAAAAAAAGACTACAAAAACAACAGATAGGGAATCTGCCAACTGGGCAACAGCTCTAAATGCATATCAGTAGTGATTGATTGAACGCTTCATGATGCACTTAGTGTGGTGTTGGACCACCTATAGCACAGAGACAAGTCAGGTGTGGAGGCATGCAGAAGTCTCTCCTGAGGAAGTTTCTGCATGCAACTGCCTTTCCAAATCTACCATAGTTGTTGCTGGCTGAACTTGCAGTCTAATCTGGTCCCAAACATTCTCGATGGGAGAGGAGTCTGGAGACCTGACTGATAAAGGAAGCATGTTGACATCAGAAAAGCAGGCCAGAAATACCCATGTTGTATGAGGCCAGGCATTATTCTGCTGGAAAACAGGGCTGCCACTGCACCAGGAAGAGAAGTACACACAGTCGCAGAATTTCCTGGACGTATTGCTGTGCTATCAGGGTTTCTTCAGTCACCACAAGTGGAAAGTGGGAATTGTAAGAAATGGCACCCCACACCACAGCACCTCTCACTGGAGTGGTATGCTGCTCTACAATGAAAAAGCATGGATCAGGTCGTCTATTTCTAGACAGATCAGTGATTCATTGCTAAACACCATTCATCACCAATTTGCAAGCTGCCATGCAGTCTGTTCTTGACAGAAGTTCGAAGTTCCTGGTGATACTCAGGTTATATACATTGTAAGGAATGCTGCTAGCTGCCTGGGTGTGGTACTGGTGGACGCAAACGTATCCCCAACATATCTCTAGATGGTATGCATCAGTGCTCTGGAGTGACTACAGCCTGTTGCACAATGAAACGATTCTCCCTCCTGGTGCGCAGCCAAGGTCAACTCTAGCCTTCTCAAAATGTGTGTGTTCCGTCACATTCCCACTGCGTCCAGAACCAGCATACTGTGTTCAAGTGATGAGCAATACACACTCATTTAGCTGGTCAAAGACTTTGTACGATTTGAAATTCATCATGATCAGTATTCACAAACATAAAAAAATGAAGGTCCACCTATTCAATACCATTTAGCATGATGTCAGCCCAGCTCCATGGGTAAATGGTTAGCACGCTGGCCTTCAGTCACAAGGGTCCCAGGTTCGATCCCCGGCAGGGTCGGGAATTTTAACCATAATTGGTTAATTCCGCTGGCATGGTGGCTGGGTGTATGTGTCGTCTTCAACATAATTTCATCCTCATCATGATATGCAGGTTGCCTACGGGTGTCAAATAAGAAACCTGCATCTGGCGAGTGGAACTTCTTCTCAGACACTCCCGGGACTAAAAGCCATACGCCATTTTATTCATTTCCTTTTTTTTTTTTTCAATATGATGTTAAATTAAATGGCATTTAATAGGTTGACCTTCATTTTCATTTCTTATTAATGTGGTCAAAGCTTTTTGAATGTACCATTGCATCAGAGCATGCTGCATGTTTACTCAACTTTGCTCTGTAACTGACACTGTTCACACAGCTACCGGTACTAAGCACTTATTCAATGTCTTGCATCTATGAATGAAAGAGGGACATGTACACTTCCTAGTGGCATATGGGCACAAGCAATCAGCATTAAACACAAATGGAACACGTCAGCCGGTGATGATACTGTGTGGCAAATTTCATTGTACTCGTGTGATTCATTCATGGTGCACAATTTGTTTTCAAATGAGTGAATGTCAGTGTAAAGAGAGGAAGCAACATGAAAGGAAAATAAGAACATAAAAACACAAAAAGGATTAACACATTTTCACACATTGATTTTATCCAGATGGACTCTCTCCTCACAAATCCCAGTACATCTAAATATATTTCTTCTTACCTCTCCACAATTTTGTTTCTACTTCCCAATTTCATCAGCAGAATGGTCATCAACACTCACTGACGGCATCAGTATCTTTCAATCTTAAAGAAAGTGTGTGAAGCTACTTCCCACTCCTAGCCCTTTTCTATCCCATTGTTGCCGTGGGAAGGAAGCAGCTGTGGCCTTAATTAAAGTACACCCCCAGAATTTGCCTGATGTGAAAATGGGAAACCATGGAAAACCATTTTCAGGGCTGCTGACAATGGGGTTCAAACACACTATCTCCCAGATGCAAGCTCACGGCTACGTGCCCCTAAACACCCTGCCAACTCGCCCAGTCCCCATGAGTGTAATATACAGGATGGGTCAATAAGAACATCCACTTCAGATATCTTCAGATACCGGTACCTTAATGATATTGACATTCTGTTTTCACACTCTTAAAAAAATATGAAGGGAATTGTGAAACATTGTTTTTCTCTTTTCTATGTGATTATTAGTAATGAAGATATTGATATCAACATCATGTTTTAAATAAAACAGTACAGATTTTATCCTCCTGTATAGCAGTGAATTAGTCAGATTCAGGGGTGTACTTATTGTTAATGTGTGAAATGTATGAACATTCCTTTGAGAACAAATCAGTACCTCCAAAACTACACTATTTTAAACATGGAGTGTGTGCTGGTTGTTACTAAAGATGTAGAGCCTCTTTCAATCCCACCATGTACACAGTTTATATACTGTGTTTCTCCAGCAGGGCTTGCTGTTACAGTTAAACAATAGAGCAAATCATGTTTTTGTTTCCTTTTGAGTTCCACTCACATTGACCCTCTTGCTCTGAGATCTGTGAAAGTGCTGTGCTTGAAGGCTGTCAGCAGTTTTCTTGTGAAATTACATAATATCTTCTAAAAATCTTCTAAAAATTTTTAACACCTGTACATGCACAGATATCACAAAGAGAAAAACCAGACATAGAATAAACACCAAGCATACAGAGAAGAATAATTCATGTCCAACCCTTCAATGCTTGTATGCGTGGTTTGCGTTGTTTCCAACCACCCTGTATAATTAATTCTCCAGGGTTCTTTCTGGTCATTGTGACCAAACTTTTGAGTGACCATATTTAACCCTTAGATTGCTAGGCTCCCTTGTACATTCCCCAGACAAAAATTGCCAAGCTATTTTGCCTGAAAATGTAGGGTTTTTTTTTTTTTTAATAATTTGAGATGATGTATCTGTCTGTTCTTTACTTTGTTTTGAAGCAGAAGGTTTGTACTACCAAAAGTATGTGCATATGAACATTTAAGAAATGGAAAACCTTTTCAAAAGGTCCTAAATTTTCAAAATTTTTTAGTTGTCTTCTCATGTTTAATTATTTTAAATGGCCAAAATTGCCAGATACGATCTAATCGTATAGTCGGATTTCTTAACTTAGCTTTCTACTCAGAAGGCAGATGATATTGTATCTGTGTCACGACCAACTAGATAGTTCAAACTAACTTTTCTTTGACAGTATTAGTTGTTCTGAACGCCTTGGATATAAACAAATGAATACTCTTTGACTCTCTGCACACATCGAATGTAAACAAACAATGGTATCCACAAGTACTGAACGTGATGAAGGAATTCCTGGTTGGTAGTGACACAGATACAATTTCATCTCCCTTCAAGTAGAATATTAAGTTAAGAAATCCGATGATACGATTAGATTGTATCTGGCAATTTTGGCCATGTTTCTGAAACACGATCGGATCATATTTGGCATTCTAAAGGTTAAACTTTCATCCCAATTTTCATGCAGTTTGAACATCAATAATTCCCTCATAGTTCTAGACTGTTGACCTTGACTGTGAATATACTCAGGTTCGTTTCCAAATATTCAATCTTCTTGACGTTTAGTCACAGGCCAAACTGGCTTAGGCAGTCAATCCATTTTTTAACACAGCCCTGTAGTTGCTCTTTGGTGACAGCTCCAAGTAAGCTGTCAGCAGCATACAGCAATGTTCATACAAATACCATATTAACTGAGGCAGAATATGATGAAATGCTTTCTCTAAGTCAAGGAAGGCCAAGTGTAATGGCTTATACCTTTTTTTTGGTGTTTCCCTAGAAGCATGCATGCCGCAAAGATTGCATCAGAAGTTCTGGTACCGGGCGAGTTGGCCGTGCGCGTAGAGGCGCGCGGCTGTGAGCTTGCATCCGGGAGATAGTAGGTTCGAATCCCACTATCGGCAGCCCTGAAGATGGTTTTCCGTGGTTTCCCATTTTCACACCAGGCAAATGCTGGGGCTGTACCTTAATTAAGGCCACGGCCGCTTCCTTCCAACTCCTAGGCCTTTCCTATCCCATCGTCGCCATAAGACCTATCTGTGTCGGTGCGACGTAAAGCCCCTAGCAAAAAAAAAAAAAAAAAAAAAAAAAAAGAAGTTCTGGTTCCTTTCACAAAGCCACATTGGTTGATGCCTCTTTTGATGATCTCTCTCAGGCATTGCTCTAGAATCTGCTCAAACATCTTCATCCTACAACATAGAAGTGGACTGGTGGATAGTTTGAACAGTTTGCTGGCTCACCCTTGTTCTTAAAGATGGGCACTGTTATGCTTGTTGCCCAGTCGACGGGACTATGATCATTGTCCACCATGGGATCGAAGAAGTTACTTATTCTGCATTGGCCCACCTTTCTAATACCCAGAATTGCCTTGGTGGTATTGACAGCAATTACAGAGGGTTGTACATGTGGTATCAACAGAGACCAGAATGACTGGTAGGAATGTGCTGCTAGTTATGAGGACTGTCTTTGTGGTTCCATAGCTTCCACCATTTGATATGCTTAACGTCAATCATATGGTGACTTTTATTAGATCTTCATATCAGAGGAAAGTAGCTTATATTACAGGTCTAGACAGTCAGATGGTGTGACCTCCAGATCTTTTACAATGTCACCACATGATAATGAAGTCTATCTGCCTCCTGTGGTCACTACTGCCATTTTTAATGAGGTAGCTGGTATGTTTTCTGAAATATGTATTCCTAATACCAATATAATGAGTCCGTTATTGGACATTCAGTCTAATTCATTCCTGTTGCAACATTTCACCTCAGTGTGCTAATTTGGGCTCGTCAGTTGGTAACCAGCACACCTACCAAGACGCATAGCTATTGCAGACTGAGCAGCCCACTGCATCGGCTATTTGAAGCTACCAGCAGTACCAGTGCATTATGAGAGACTTTGTCTCATTTTGTAAAAGCTGAAGCTTGCCATTTACTCACTTGGACAAATAATTCAGGTTCCCTAAGGTAATCTATATTCATATCACATGTATTTCTGATGAGAAGATTATTACTTCAGCAAAGTCAAGGATTCACCGACCACCATTTTGCACACAAAAACCATTGCTTCCATGGGAGTTACAGCCATCCAGCCAGCCAGCCATCCATTCCATTCCATTCCATTCCATTCCATTCCATTCCATTCCATTCATCCATCCATCCATCCATCCATCCATCCATCCATCCATCCATCCATCCATCCATCCATCCATCCATCCATCCATCCATCCATCCATCCATCCGAGAACTTGCATTTAGGGCTATTACCCAGCTGGCAGATTTCTAACCCGTTGTTTAGTCTCTCTCATTCTCCTCAACCTGATGGTTGGTGGGTAGCATGACTGTCCTCTTCCAACGACCTTCCATCCTGAGCCAGCTGCTTGATTAGTTGATATGGACGTCGCTCTTTAATGCCATCGAGGAACCCTGCTCTTGGTCATCCTCTTCTAGTCTTTCCTTCCAGTTTCCCTTCAAGCAGTGTGGTGCACCAAGATGAATGCCAGAGTAAATGACCTATCCAACTACATCTTCTTTTCGCAATCATTTTCTCTAGACTGATGGTTTCTTCAGCTGTCTTGAGAACTTCTTCATTTGTTAGCCTGTGAGTCCAGGGAATTCATAACATTCGACGCCAGCACCACATTTCAAATACATTTATTCTTTTCTTATCAGCCTTTAATAGAGTTCAGGTTTCAGAGCCTAGGTTGCAATGCTCCAAATGAAGCTCTTAACACTAGAACAGCCGAACATTCCTCATACCTATAAAGGCCGCAGGCAGTCATTTTGACCGCTGCCGCTTACTGACATATACCTAGGATCCAGGATCTGGGAAACATGTGAATGTTCAATAATATTTATGTTAAATCAACAGTTAACCATTAGGATGTATTGTATACTGATCAATCCATTGTTAAATGTAATAATTGTTCATATTCTCTCACTTCTATTAGGTAACAATGAAATATTTCGGCGGACCTGCTATTGAATGCCTTTGTGAAAAATTACAATAAAAATAACAGTCTCTATTTGTTTACTGGCCTATTTAGGCACTTGACAAGGAATTTATGGAAGTAATTACCTTACACGAACATTTTCCACAGAATGCTTTGTTGCATGAAGAACATGTGTCAAAGCTTTTGTTCTGTTTACAATTGGAGTTCACTTGAATTGTCATCACTTACGACTGGCACATTGAACCTGAATCTGAGACTCAGGCTGAAATGTAGGGAGTTCAATCAACCAGGATCTTGTCTTCACAAAATAAGATCTTAGCTCTTGTATTACTTCAAGAATATAATCATGTCGAGAGATTCTCTGTCCCGTAACTTCCTTGTAGACTATCCATGAATTTATTGCTGCTAGATCAAGTATGTTGGAAAATACATGTACAGGTCACCTTTGGCAAGTATGTTGGAAAATACATGTACAGGTCACCTTTGGCATCCAGTTCTAGTGGTGTATTTACGCACCATTTGATCAGCTACATCCACACCAAACTTAGTTCCGTTATAATATTCAGTAGTTTTTTTTTTTTTGCTAGGGGCTTTACGTCGCACCGACACAGATAGGTCTTATGGCGACGATGGGATAGGAAAGGCCTAGGAATTGGAAGGAAGTGGCCGTGGCCTTAATTAAGGTACAGCCCCAGCATTTGCCTGGTGTGAAAATGGGAAACCACGGAAAACCATCTTCAGGGCTGCCGATAGTGGGATTCGAACCTACTATCTCCCGGATGCAAGCTCACAGCCGCGCGCCTCAACGCGCACGGCCAACTCGCCCGGTATATTCAGTAGTAATGGGAAGCATATTGTTACCTTCACGGACTTGGAACACTTGGGTGTAGAGTGCTTAGCAGAAGCACATTCTTGTTCACTTTTCTTTGATATACTGTGAGAGTCGTGTGATCTTCCTTCTGAAGTACGACAGTCTCGTACAGATTCATAAGTAGTGCTTTGTCTGCCTTCCTCACTCGATTGATTGTTCCAGCAATACTAGTTTTCTTCTCTTTCAGCCTCTCAGCCAACTTTACCGATGTAAAGAAGTTATCAGTGGTCACGTTACGTCCTTTCACGAGGTATGGGTCCATAAGTTTCATGACAACATTTCCAGGCTGTGACTCATTGGCGGGTCGCATTTCGTCTTTGCCAAGATAAGGAAGTCCATTGCACACATACTTACTGTACAATCAATGTCTACAAGTAACCAGAATTTTATGCCTAATTTATATGGCTTGTTGGTCATGTACTGCGTGAACCTGCACCAAGCTTTGCTGGGGAAGAGTTGTTCATCAGCTGTGACATTTGCTCCTGGTTTGTAGCACGCATAACAATTCTCAATAAATCTATTCCAAATAGCTGGCGCCAAAACAAATTTATTTGTCTGCAAACGAGTGGATCTAGTTTTACGGAGATCAAAGCGCAAATACCTTAGAATTTCTTTGAACCTGTTTCTTGCCATAGTGTTAGTGAAAACAGGGGGACCCTATAAAGAAGACCACATATGATCTACAGCAATAGTAGTAAGTTTATAAGCTCCACGGGCATATAACAAAGCAATAAACGCATCTAATTCTTCCAAAGAAATAGACCAATTATTATTTATTGTCTGTCTATGAGCTTTGGTCTCTGTGTGTAGATCTTTATATGCTTCAACATGGATGCGTCAATGAATAAACACCAGGCACTAACCCTGCTATTAGTCCCTACGTTGCGCTTAGCGTGACAAGTAGGCCCTGCATCCTTCCAGCGAGGGGGTTCCCACTACTGTCGATAACCGTCCAAATAGTTGTTCCATCCATACCACATAACTGATCGCCTGGTGCAAATGTAGAAGACTTTACCAGTTCATGACCTCTCCCACCTCGTCCCCTTCCTCTTCGAACAGGTTGCCCGCTGCTAAGAGATCGTCCTCTGCTGCAAGATTGATCACTGCTGGTTGAAGGAGTAACTGCGTCTATCGTAGGTGCGAAGTCCACTATGTGCATATTTTCTTCAGCCGAATCACCATCACTATCCGACATATTATCACACTGTTGAGGTATAAAATCCTCATCGTCACTCACTGTGTTTATATCTGATAATGTATCTTCGTCACCTGATTCGTCTTCTCCTAGCTTTTCAAGTCCTGCTAATAATTGAACAGGAGCAAGTTTTTGCCGCCAAGCCATTATTACGCATTATACAACAAAAGAGACAGGCACTAACTCGTCCAATCGCAACCACTGGTAGAGGCATACTATTTAGTTATATCATACGCCCCTATAGCGCCACTTGTAAATATATCACAGGAAGCAAGCCGTGAGCAGAATAGAGCTCTCCGTATCAAGGAAGTGAAGCGGTCAAAATGACCGCTTATGGCCTTCCTAGGTATAAGGGACAATATCGGTGTTCCCTTATCATCTACGGATGTAATTTTCGGCGTGAATGTGCATAACCCTAAAAGATTAAAAGTCACAAAAGAACAACCTCGTGCATAAAATAGTACGAGCGTGGAAATACCTTGAAATTCGCTAATGGTCAAAATGACCGCTCTGGCCGTTCTAGTGTTAATGAAATGCTTTCTTACTGGTAGGGATATTGCCTTGGAGGTCGATAGGCTTCTTGTTTTATTCAAAGCTTCTTTAGCCTGGGCTATTCGAGAACGGATGTCCTTTTCACACCTCCCATCAGATGTAATGATGCTTCCCAAATAACTGAACTGATTTACTTGAGTCAATTTTTCTCCTTCCAACCAAACATTAACATCCTGTTTACCATCTGGAGTACATTTCATTATCTTGGTTTTTGTTTTGTTAACCTTCATATTACATTTTAGTTTTAGTAGATTATTCAGTTTCTTTAGTTAGGTCTCTATCTCTTTCTCAGTTTCTTCAATTATTTCAAAGAAGATGGAACTTTATCGACCATCTCCCTCAGTTAATTATTTCAGTCCTTTTATTCCTCTTCACATAAATGGATATCTTCCCAAATTGGACCTCATGAATTCCAACTTTATCTTCATATTTAGATTTTTCCCACTTCTGAAAACTCCACTCAAGCTTATTTTTCTACCAACATCATTCCACACCATCTTTCTACCGACAGCTCAAAACTTACTGCTTAGTCAAACAGCTCTTTACTCCCATGTCTTCTCAGCCCAAAAATATTTTTTTTTGTTTTTTTAATGTCGCGCACCAACATAGATATGTCTTATGGTGATGATTGGATAGGAAAGGGCTAGGAGTGGGAAGGAAGCAGCCGTTCCTTAATTAAGGTACAGCCCCAGCATTTGCTGATGTAAAAATGGTAAACCATGCAAAACCATCTTCAGAGCTGCCGATGCTGGGATTCAAACCCACTATCTACCGGATGCAAGCTTACAACTGCGTGCCCCTTACTGCATGGCCAACTCACCCAGTCCCAAAGACTGCAACATTTTTGTAACACTACTCCTTTGTCAGAAATAACCTAGAACAAATTGTGCTGCTTTTCTTTGGATCTTTTCCAGTTCTCAAATCAAATAATCCTTGAGAGGGTTCCATTCACTAGAACCATACATTAATTGGGGTCTTACCAGTGACTTATATCCCCTCTCCTTTACATCCTTACTACAACCATATGAAGAGATCTTTAACCTTTATTTACAACCTGGTAAAAGAGATTAGGCCAATGGAAATCTTTCCTTATATTAATACCAAAGTACTTACAATGTTCTTCATAAGGTACTTTCACTCCATCAATATAGTAATTAATAGTGAGAGAACTTGTCTTTGCATACTTCCAATGAGTCCAATCAGGACACCACAAAGATTATGGAATTCTTCAGATGAGCATGCTCATATTAGATCTTGCAGCTCCATCCAAAGAAATTCTTTCTCCTTCTCATCACAGTCATCTTGAGGAGCACAGGAAGAGAATATACACTGACAATAGACTGAACTATTTCTGATGATGGTAAATGATTGGAGCACCAAAAGACATCAGCGATGTGGCTATGAAGGTCAGTAATTACAACAATGTAGGTAGTAGGACTCCCATTATGAATGAGCTTGTATCCATCACCCATGTCACAATCACAAGACCATCTGGTTTCTTGTGAGTGGGCAGTATCTGCCTTTCATCTCTTTAAAAGATCTGCCAATTCTTGTCTGTGCCCAGTCAATGTACTGATATTCAGTGAGGCATCACAAAGTTTTTCTGTGTGGGATAGCTTTAGCCAATTACATCCCTGAATTGGTAACTTTTATCTTCTTGTCACAGTGGTAAGGTGAGGCCATCACACATTGCTTTCAGGGGATGCTATATCATTCCTCTCAACAAACTGATGCACGTAATTGCGACAGATATTAACATACCAGCTTGTCACTCATGTCTGACATCCGTTATAGAGTTGAAACTGATATGTGCTCTTAACTTAGGACATATATATCTTTTATTAACCATAAGTACTGGGCTGCCCCTTTTGTCACCTATGCTGGACTGCAGTCCTCTGCAATCAGTTAATCAGGTATCTCAGGATCTTCATGGAGTAGGAGGATCTCATGAATAAGCTCCAGATAGAAGCTTGGACAAAAACTTATAAGTGAGGCTAAAAAAATTTGTGTTGTAAATTGTCATGATTGTAATGTTATAATATACCTGGGTCTCTTTTCCTGGAGAAATTAAACACTTTGTAATAAGGGAGGCTTGTGGTAAGAAAATATCCTCTGTTTGATTGACTGGGCCAGAATGATCACTTTCTTTTAGGAATTGATAATAATATGGTATGATAATACAGACTGATATTTTTAAAGATAATCATTTTTTTTAAACTAATTATGAAAATCATAAGAAGTCTGTGTTCTAGGGAAAAGATGGGTTCCTTATTTTGCATCCCACCTTGCACATAGTCATGAATACTCAACAAATAACACTAGGAACAGAAGTCAGACGAAGATCTAACTCTGATCAATACCAGATTGGAATTTTCACCTGAAAAAATAATGTGGTGTCAGGAAGGGCACCTCATCTTAAACCGTCAGCCAAAACTACAATGTACCAGGGTGTCTCAAACGACTTCAGAAATAACTGGAATAAGCTGAAGAAAATTTAATAATAATAATAATAATAATAATAATAATAATAATAATAATAATAATAATAATAATAATAATAATAATAATAATAATAATAATAATAATAATAATAATAATAATAATAATAATAATAATAATAATAATAATTTATTATTTTGTCCCACAGGAGTGCTTTTACATGCTAATAAATCCAGTGATGTGAGGGAGGTGTATTTGAACACCATCAAATATGTCTGGATTGAGCCAGGATCGAACCCACTAACTAGGGCTCAGAAGGCCATTTAGCGCAGACTTCTTTATTACAACAACCAGTCTAATCAACTAAAGTCCATACACAGAATCAGTGAAGTGGGAATGAAAAAAGAAGCCTTCTGCACAGGCATGATCACAGATGGCTGGTCTAATGAGTGGTGGGCATGAAAGGAATAAAGATGATGATGATGATGATGCTTGTTGTTTAAAGGGGTCTAACATCTAAGGTCATCGGCCCCCGGGAATAAAGCAGGAGAGGTCACAAACACATTGGCGCTATGTATTTGGCTGTTAGTCTAGAAGCAGAAAGCATATTGAAATGTGAATCTGAAACATATTTCATACTGACAGTAAACAAACTGCATACTAATATTTTCTAACTAGCTGTTACCCACGACTTCGCTCGCGAGGATTTGGTAAGTTGATAAAAATTAATTGTTCCTCGCTGCTGCACTAAGACATTATCTGAAATTGTCTAAAGTATAAAAACTCACCAAAAAATTGCATTTCATTTACCATAGAACCAGTTTGTAAACCATGTTTGGGCCGATGATCTGAGATGTTAGGCCCCTTAAACAACAAGCATCATCATCATCATCATAAACCACATTTGTGGCATTGCCTTTTGGGGCTAAGATGACCAGGCTACTGGCAGAGCGACATGGAATTCTGCATGTGAGAAACAGTCCCCTTTTAAGTTGAAAAAAAGGGTTTCTTATTTCTAAAAGTGATTCCATATACTGATTTTCACGGCTGTAACATCTTAATTTTTGAGATATAAGTACCCTCATAAAGAGAATTCAACTCCTCCTTCACTTATTTTCGATCTCCAGCTGAAGTTGATTTTCCGAAAACAAAAAGTACGTGTTTCACATTTTTAAGGTGATTACAAATACCAATTTTCATGTCTGTAACTGTTATGTTATGAGATATACCATAGATATACTCATTTTAAAATTTGCCCCACTCATTGGCTGAGTGGACAGCGTTGAAGCCTTCGGTTCACAGGGTTCCAGGTTCGATTCCAGGCTGGGTCGGGGATTTTAATCACATGTGATTAATTCATCTGTCTCGGGAGCAGGTTGTTTGTGTTTGTCCCAACACTCTCCTCTTCATATTCTCTGAACACACCACATTACCAACCACAACAGAATAGTAATTATATACCTACACACAGGGTTGGAGTCAGGAAGGGCATCCAGCCGTAAAACAGGGTCAAATTGAAATGTGTTACACAGTTCGGACCCGCAACTGCACAGGTGTGGGAAAAGTGGTAGAAGAAGAAGATAGTCATTTTTAAAATTCACCCGCTTTTCTTATTATTTTGCTCCCTTAAGTGGATTTTCCCAAAAAAAAAATTGTTCATTTATTTTTTAAAGAGATTCCAAGTACCGGTTTTAATGTCTGAAACATCTTCAGTTTCTGAGATGTATGTATCCTCATATAAAGAATTCAACTTCTTCCTCAATTCTACCCCCCACCCCTACCCCCTCTCACCCTTAAGAGGATTTTCTGAAAACAAAAATTTGTGTTCTTTTATTTTTAAAGGAGATTACAAATACCAGTTTTCATGTCTGTAACATGTTAGGTTTTTGTGATATATTGTAGATAAACTCGCTGCTGTAAGAATACTGGAGCTGACGTTGCCATGGTTATGGCAGTTCATTTCTTTATCCGATTCCTAGAGCAGGGGTAGTGTAATGCCAATACCTCCATAATGGTTGGTTTCAGGGCCTTAAAACATAGTTTTCTGGCCCATAGGGCTTACCGAATTTTGTTCTTTGCGTCAAGAGGCTTAAAATGAGCTTTGTCTCGTACTTGTACGACAAATTCGATTTCTCCTATATTAGCCTATTATTTTTATATTTTTATATCTTCCCCATCTCCTCCCACCCCCACCCTCCTCGAATTGTTTTGAAAATAAAATACAACCCATGTTACTCATTGTCAATGTAGCTTTCTATAGGTGAAATAATTTTTAAAATCTGTTCAGTAGTTTTTGAGTCTATCTGTTACAAACAAATATACAACAGGAACTTAAAAGAAGTTGAGAGTATCACACCAGTGTTTTATAATGTTGCAGTAATAACAGCTAATAATAATACTTTATTATTATTTTGTCCCACAGGATTGCTTTTACTTGCTAATTTTAATGATACGAGGGAGGTGTATTTGAACACCATCAAATATGTCTGGATTGAGCCAGAATCAAACCCACTAACTAGGGCTCAGAAGGCCATCTAGCCCAGCCTTCTCCATTACAACAACAACAACAACAACAACAACAACAACAACAATATTAATTTATTATTTATTACCGTTATTTATTAAAAACAGTAACTTACCTGTTTCCTTCTTGAGACGAGCTGGGAGAATGTAAAGGGAGCATGCACTGTCAGGCTCCACCCTTACTGGAGTGATACCATACACCAACATATTTCACAAATTCACTGAATGAGCTTAGAAACAAACTCTGAGGTTTCCTTTGATAGCAGTTTCTTGATTTGTATTGACCGGACAAGTTGGCCATGCAGTTAGGGGCGCGCAGCTATGAGCTTGCATCCGGGAGATAGTGGGTTTGAACCCCACTGTTGGCAGCCCTAAAGATGGTTTTCCATGGTTTCCCATTTTCACACCAGGCAAATGCTGGGGCTGTACCTTAATTAAGGCCACGGCCGGTTCCTTCCAATTCCTAGGCCTTTCCTATCCCATCGTCGCCATAAGACTTATCTGCGTCGGTGCGACGTAAAGCAAGTAGCGAAAAAAAAAAAATTTGTATTGAAGGCTATAAATTTCTAAGTAACTTATGCTTCTTTGAGAAGCTGACAGAGAGTATTCCCATCAAATGAACAGGTTAGCTGGGGAAGAAATATATATAAAAATCATACATGGATACCAAAATGGGGTCTGACAAACCCTGCCATCATTTAGTGATATATATCACAGCATACAAATTTTTATATTTATTATTTAATTAATTTATTTTTTAATTATTATTAAACTGCCTGAGAAACTACTTGTGATAGAAACATGAACCTTTGTGAGCTGCTTTATTATATCTTACTGCCCTACTGAAGCATAATTATAGCATAGATATGCATAGACATTAAGTTAGGGGTTTAAATTTACAAATACTTTGTGTAAAAAATTGCATCTTTAAAAAATTCATATTATTTGGTTCCTTTGTATCTTACATCTTAATTCTGCTTCAGCACACATAAATAATAGCCTATGCAAAAGTCAGCTGTAAAAAATTCCAGAGTCTTATCTTCATTGGTCTCATAGATAATTTGGCTTACGAGGGCCATTCGGAAAGTAGTACCCGTTAGCGCTGCATGAAGCGCTGACGACTCGGGTAGTCGCTGGGCAAGGTCAGACCACATCAGTGGCTTGTGAGCGAGGTTACGTGATGCTAGCATTGCCTGTGTTGTGTCTGTGATCGTTTAAAATGTTTAAACAAATTGAGAACCCCGGCAGTTGTGAAGTGAGGGTCATGATTAAATTTCTTAATGCATGAAAATATTTGAGAAAATACTTGAAAAAAGGCTAAGGAAAATAATAGAACCACAACTACAGGAAGAACAATATGGATTTAGAGAACACCGATCAATTACCGATCTCATATTTGCACTTAGAATACTGTTAGAAAAGCATTGGTAGCAGGGCAAAGACTTAACACCAGTGTTTTTAGATCTCAAAAAAGCATTTGATAGTGTTCCAAGGAAGACTATAAGGGAATGCTTAAGAAAGAAAAATGAACCCAAAGGGCTTATCCAGAAAGTTAAAATGCTTTACGAAGACTGCTGCAGTTGCGTACAGATAGGAAACGGTAATTCTGATTGGTTCCAAACCACTAAAGGAGTGCAACAAGGCAGTACCCTTTCACCCTTACTTTTTATCACTGTCATGGATGAAGTCATGAAAGAAATTAAGCAGAAGAACAATATGGACATCAATGCATTTGCATTTGCAGGTGATGTAGTAATTTGGGGAAATACAGAGAAGGAAGTCCAAGAAAGGCTGAACACCTGGAATGAACATTTGAAAGCACATGGATTAACAATAAATACATTGAAAACTGTTACTATGTCTGTCAACAGGCAGAAGAAGAAAGGAAAAATAATGCTGGAAGGTACACAGCTGGAAACAGTAGACCAACATAAATATCTTGGATGCATCATTTCAAGTGATAACAGAATACAGCATGAGATTAACAACTGCATTCAATGATCAAAGGAGATTCTATTCCAATCATACTTCACCCCCATAATAACGTATGGCCTAGAAACCTGCACAACAACCCAACAAGTGGATAACAAACTACAAGCCGCAGAAATGAAGTTCCTATGAACTATGGTACAGAAGACAAAAAGGGACAGGGTCAGGAATGAAAAAATAAGGGAGGAAGCTGGTGTGTACCCATCCCTGAATGAAAAAGTGACAAGGGCGCGTTTGAAATAGTTTGGCCATGTCAAATGAATGGACGATAGGACAGCAAAACAATGGCTACACACAGTTGTGGCCAGAAAACGACTGGTAGGAAGATCTAGGAAGAAATGGCTGGACCAAGTGAAAGAGGACATAGGAACAAGAGGAGTCAGCTGGGATGTCGTCTTGAGAGAAGAGTGGTACATGGACAGCCAGAAGTGGAGAGTGCTCATTAACCACACCTGGGCAACTGGAGTGGAAAACTGATGATGATGATGAATGCACAAAACATTCGACCTTGTGATATTCATCGCCAATTAACGGAGGTGTATGGAGACAATGTGATGGACGAGTCGTCTGTTCGGCGCTGATGTCGCAACTTCAACCTGAGGAGGGGAAATACACACGACAAGGAACATTCAGGGAGACCATCTGTCATTACAGACCAACTGCTGAGCGCAGTAGACGAATGCGTGAGGAACAATCGGCACGTCACAACTGATGAACTCTGTGAACATTTTCCTAATGTGTCTCGAACAATTATTCATGAAATTGTCAAAGACCATCTGCATTATTCAAATATCTGTGCAAGGTGGGTCCCTCACATGCTTACAGAGGAGCACAAAACCAAGTGTATGGCTGCAGCACTGACGTTTCTGGGATGTTATTCCGATGAAGGAGACTCTTTCCTGACTCGCATCATTACTAGGGATGAAACATGGGTTTGTTATACATCACCTAAGAGTAAACGACAGTCAATGGAGTGGCATCATGCTCATTCACCAACCAAACCAAAAAAATTCAAGACAGTTCTGTCAACCAGGAAACTCATAGCAACCGTTTTCTGGGATCGCCGAGGTGTACTGCTCATTGATTTTATGGCCCATGGAGACACAGCTAATGCTAATGCGTATTGTGAAACATTAAAGAAATTACGGCGGGCAATACAAAATTACATGTAACTAATTACATGTAACAATACAAAATCGACGGCGAGGTCTATTGTCTACAGGCGTCATTCTCCTTCATAACAATGCCAGGCCTCATGCAGCTGCGGTAACACAACTTTTGCAGCAATTCAAGTGGGAAACCTTCAACCATCCCCCGTATATCCCGGACTTGGCCCCTTCGGATTTTCATCTCTTTACGAAGCTTAAAGACTTTCTGGCGGGAAAAAGATTTGACAGCGATGAAGAACTTAAACGAGCCGTGACTACATATCTCAATACGCTGGCGGCGGAGGACTATAACGCTGGAATACAGAAACTTGTCCCACGTTATGACAAAAGCCTAAATTTGCTTGGAGATTATGTGGAGAAGTAGAGTAAAGTATGCTCTTTCCAATAAAAATGTGTATATTTGTTAATATTTACTCCTGTGTATTGATTGTGCAAACGGATATCACTTTCCAGATGGCCTTCGTATTTAACTTTGGCCGGATAGGCCTTTCAAAATCCCCTTAAGCACATGATGCCGCTGCTATACAATAAGCATGAGTTCTTCGTAGACAATACACAGTTCTGCCTACCAAACCATTATAAAACCACACAAATGCATCCACGCTCCAAACATTAGCACCTAATGGATTATGTCATTGCTCAACAATGTTACAAGAAAGATGGAGCAGATGAACCAAGCATCTGTCATAAGTTCAGATGTACTGTTCAGATCCAAGGCAAGAGGTCTCATGGTGCTGCTCTGAAATGCTACAAAGATCAGCACAAGAAGACAATAATGAGCACATCATCATCAAGGTAGACATAACTACAGTTAAGAATTGTGTAATTCTTGTGTATTATTGTCTGTTTCAAGTAACTAACAGCAATTTTCATCCAGTTAGGGTCTTGTAGGAATAAAATATCATACAATTAAGTAGTACTGTAGTGTAGTAGTAGCCTATATTACCGTAATTAACCTATAGTCATGTGATCTTTGTGAACTATCCTAGACAATATTTCTTTCCTTTAATTTTTATTTTGCACAGAATAAGCTATCTTATTTTTCCTTTTCTTTTCATTATTCGGTATATAATAGCTAAGGAGTGCAAGTGTAAGAACTGTGGGTGTGGCCAGGCATTAAGGAGTATGAGAGAGGAGTTGGAGAGTTTGAGGGAGATAATTAGGATTCTCTCAGAGGACAGGAAGGAAAGTAGGCCTCCCTCAAATAATGTACAGGATACAGTAAGTGTAAAAGAGGGATGGGAAGGAAAGGGGGGAATTGTAGAGACAGGTGGTTTAATGTTTTAAGGGGAAGGAGATTGCAGGCTAAGGGCTCCATTCAGGATCAAAATTCAGGGCAGGTGTCTGTGAGAAATCGGTACGAGTCACTGCAGGTAGAACAACTGAGGGAAGATGAGGAACAGGGAACTTCTATTAGGTGCATCATGTATACCGCATGCTCCATGCACGGATTGGTGTTCTACGTTGTCAATGGCACCATCATAGATGAACAAATGAACAAGAGGTGAAAAACATAAGCTCGCTTCCCCATGAGATCTATCAGAATCTGAAGTAAAAAGATAATAAAATCTGCTACTTAACCAGCCAAAATTCAGTAATTCTTATTGATTAACAAAAATTACAGTATTGAAGAAATCGTTAGAATTTATTTATATACTTATATCCTACATTGCATAGTGTTTACGAGCATCTAGTTTTCTTTTCCTATGGGTAGAAATGCAGGAAACCTGTGCAGTACATTCTTCTTTAGCACATTTTTCCATTTTAGCCTGGCAGGTATATCCTTTGGGGCAGATGTAGCTCTGACAGGGATCAACTGGACCAACTGGATCAACTGCTTTGCTTTCAGCTGGAAAGAATGATAATTATTTCTTTTCCTTTCCAACAAAAACTCAATGTGCAACATTATCAGGGATACCTATATTAAGAAATACTCAACAGGAATTTCTAACAAACAGGGAGGTAAGTATAATATGTGAAACTTTTAGTGACACTTCATCTCCCTAGTGCTGAATCGGTAGACCTCGGTTATCTTCAGATTTGTATTGGCAACCTTTGACACACAAACTATGAATCGATTATGCATCACCGTGAGACATCTGGCATACACTTTACGCACTAGTACGGTACTGTTGTTTACACAGTAAAGAATTCATGTACTTGTAGGAACAAGATTCACATTAAGAAATGTTATATAATGTTTGTGTGACACAGTTGTTGGCTTAAGATAATAAAGATTTAGAAAATTCATATCGATCGATCATACTGTCGATTCAATTCAGATTTCATTTCCAATCAGTTGGCAATATTACTGGAACCGGGGTAGCTCCCTCTGTACTCCTCACCCCCATAAAACGAAGTATCGCTAAAAGTTTCACTGACTATACTAGACCTTTTGACTGGAAGAACAGAAAAAATACTACCTACTAGCTTTCCTTACAGCTGCTCAGATTAACACTTTTTCCTAAATTGAGCTAATTTTTATGTAAAAGTAAGAGAGAATGTTATATATTCAAATTCACTCTGCCTAAAAATCATGTAGAATATTAATCAAATTGAGACAATCTGCTACTGAAACATTGTTAGATCATTTAAGACATAACTTGTCCTTTACAAACTTCAGTTTTTCACATTCACCTGTGACCTAAGAGAAAGAAATGGAAATCGTTAATTACTATTGACTATTGTTAAGCTTTGTTGCTTGCAACATAATTTACTGAAATGTGTTTTAGACTTGTTTGATAGAATTTAATTTAAAATTCCTCACCTAAAAATAATTCCAGACAATACAGAGTCCAGAAAGAAGTTTATATCCAGATGGTTGGCAACCCTAACACACACTTTTAGATACATCACGTCAATACATATAATGTCCGACTAATTGGCTGAATGGTCAGCGTGCTGGCCTTTGGCTCAGAGGGTCCCGGGTTCGATTCCCAGCCAGGTCGGGGATTTTAACCTTAATTGGTTAATTCCTACGGCATGGGGGCTGGGTGTATGTGTTGTCTTCATCATTATTTCATCCTCATCATGACGCGCAGGTCACTTACGGGAGTCAAACAGAAAGACCTGCACCTGGCAAGCCGAACCGGTCGTGGGATATCCCGGCACTAAAAGCCATAGGACATTTAATTTAATTTAATACATATAATAATAAATATAAGCTTCACTTACATATATTATGAAGAAAAGGGGCTGCTGACCATGATCTGAAAGCCCTATTCAAGCAACAAGATCACTCTTGTCAAATAGATCAACATTTTTTCAATGACATAATTTTTTATGTTGGTGCTGTCATGGAAATACATTCTCATCCACAAAGCAGGAAGAGGGCGAAAGAGAAATGAAACTCATGTAAAAGTGAGTTCTTCACAGTTTTACATAAATAATTTTTTTAAAAGAAGGAATGAAAATAGAGCATTGAAAGAAGAAACCACTGCAAAAATTTACCCTTCATTTTGTCCTGAACGCTGGCAGAGAGTTACACATTTAAAGGACTACCCGGTTTCAAATAAAACCTTTTGTGTATTATGCTGAAAATCACTGGATTCAGTATTAAAATTTAATGCAAATTATGTGTTTTTAAGGAAAATATATAACTTTATTACAAAATATCATAATTGAAGAGTTAAATCATTATGGTATTACATTTGATTGTTGGTAACTGAATTTCAAAATTATTGGTTTATTAATATTTTATAGCATTATAGAATTTTAAGGTCTTACCTTCGGTATAAACACAGTCAGCAAAAAAGTCACAAGGCATGAAATCGCAATCACGTCTCTGCCTCAAGAAACAGGCCTCTGCTGAGCATCCTATCTCACGGCATTCTTCATTCCACTTTCTGACCTCTGAAAAAAGCAATACTTGAACAGAAGGGCAGTAGACAAGGCTAAACAGAGAAAGAAACACATGGAAAATATGTGCAGAGACCTGAGCAAAGATTTTCAATATGCGTTAATATTCATGTTCCGTAGCCTACAATACAGGAATATTATGCATTTTCTCTGTTCTAGCAATTAATTTACAATACAATGGTAAAAGGTTGATACGTGTTTAATTATTTACATTTTGTTCTTGTTTTACCAAGATTTAAGACAATAGATATGTTCAATAATATTTAGATTGATGCTTTCATGTTCCATAATTGTAGACATGATTATAAATTTGGGCTTTGCCATGTCAAGAAATATAGGAGAAATTATTTACATTCACAGGGAATTTTGCTTCATGTCTTCAGAAGAAAATCTCAACTTCCTTGTGAACAGAGAGCAAAGTTCTCTGCAAAAGAGAAGAATTTCACCTTGCTTTCTTAACATGGCAAAGCCCTAAAGCTTATTATCATGTATTATCAGGTAAACTGAATGCAAGGAATTCCTGGAAAGAACTTGCTCACTTGGTATTGTAAAAGGCCATCAACAGCAACGAGAACCAACTGTTCCCCTAGACGAGCTTATTACATATTTCTCTGAAGAACGAATCGCATTTAAACCAATTAATCAGGCAGAATTAAATACAAATAAATCACCTATCCCTCCACTTAACCGTCCTCAATTTTCTTTCCAAGAGGTCACTAGCAACCAAATTAAAAAAATACTATAGTCTATTAAATCTAGAGCAATAGGAGTAGATGACATCTCTATGCATTTCATACATAACATAATAGGCGCTATCCTCCCGATTATCACACAAATATTCAATTACTGTCTCAGAAATGGAACTTTCCTGTACTCTGGAAACAAGCTAATGTCATCCCAGTGCCTAAGAAAAAACTATCCTAAACTGACCTCTGACTATTGTCCAGTTTCTATTCTTCCAGCGCTTTCTAAGGCTTTGGAAAGACTTGTGTATGATCAAGTACAGAAATATTTAAATAACTATTCTCTCCTTGACCCATTACAATCGGGCTTTAAGAAAGGATACAGCACTGCCACGGCTCTCCTTAAAGTGACAGAAGACATCAGACTATCTATGGAACAACGACAAGTTACAGTACTAACGCTACTGGATTTCAGTGGTGCGTTTGATACAATAGACTTACAGCTATTAATTAAGAAAATGGAATCTTACTCGTTTGACCCGTTAGTACTGAAGTTTTTTATGTCATATTTGAAAGATCGGAGGCAGCGGGTGATAACTCGCGAAAAAAATTCAGAATGGCATAAGGGGAAAGTGGGCACGCCACAGGGTAGTATTTTAGGCCCATTGCTTTTTACATTGTATGTCAATGACATTTCATCTTCTCTAAAAACGTGCAATTATCACCTATTTGCCGATGATCTCCAAATATATTACCATTGCAGTTTAAGTGAATTACCAAACAGAGTAAAATGTATAAATGATGACATGAAACAACTCAGTGAATATGCTCTCGCAGACAGACTTCTCATAAATCCATCAAAATCGCAAGCTATCATTATCGGTTCCCAGAAGCTCCTACACAAGATTAACGATTCGATCATTCCTCATCTATAAATAAATAATAGCACAATCCCAAACAGGAAAACAGTGAGAAATCTTGGGGTGACTCTGACTGAAACTCTAAATTGGACAGAACATATCAAAAACGTAGGTCAGAAGGTGTTTGCTACTCTACACCCACTGAAATTTAATAAAGACATTATACCACTAAATATGTGGCAAAGACTAACACAGACCCTAATTCTTCCTATCTTTGACCACTGTGACGTAATCTTGGTAGACGCTACTAAAGAACAAACTAGGAAATTGCAGCGTATTATGAATTGATTAATAAATTAATAGATTAATTTTTAACCTAAGGTATGATGTGCATATTACTCCTTACTATCAAGCACTGAACTGGTTAAAACCTGATAAAAGACGTGAATATGATATACTTGTTTTAATACACAAACTTCTGCATAGTAACTCTCCCCAGTATATTTCATCTAAACTTCACTTCCTCCCTTCCTTCCATAACTGTAACACTCGCTCAGGCTCCACTCTGGCTATTCCTCTTCACCACTCTCCTGTGTATAATAATTCTTTTATTGTAACCGGTTCCAGGCTTTGGAATTCCCTGCCAGTAAGTGTCAGGGGCATCGAATCTTTCCTCAAATTTAAAATAACTTGCCGAGACTTCCTGTTGAGAGTAACTGATTGAAGCGTGTATGTGTGTGTGATTGGTAATTGAAAAATTAAAAATGGTTCTGTTAATTTTATATAATGTAAACATAAGGGTAGTTGATAAGTGTGTAAATTGTAAGTGTGTGTGCAAGTGTCTATGTGAGAAAGAAAAGAGGACTGAAGTAACGAGCTAATGAGCTAATAAGCTGCATATTGTGTGGGTGTGTAACTTAAGCTTAATTAGGAAATAGTATAAGTAGTATAATTAGTAATAGGCAGCCTTAATATTATTTGTTGTATTGTGGTTGAGTGTAAGAGAGGGCCGGGTGCCCTAACTTCACCATATGAAAGAAGCCATAACAAATAAATAAATCAATCAAATAAATAAATAAATAAATAAATAAATAAATAAATAAATAAATAAATAAATAAATGTCCATATTAAATAACGTTTCTCCATATAAACTCCTTTATGACCCGTTTAGAGGGTGAATTGTGAGAAATCTCTTCTTGATAAGTCTCTACATAAGAGAGTTCCCCTTACAATACAAACATCAATTTAATTAAAATCATGGACATATCAGCTATACCTTAGACATAATTTAAAACTAAAAGATAAAGGTATCACATAACAAGAAATGGATAAAATTATGTAAAGGCTAAAATATCAAGTCCTTGTCTAAAAGTCTTTTGTTGATTGTAAAATAGGGCACAACTTGGGCTCTAATTAAAATGGATCATGTTGATTTAGACATTGTCATACTATGTTATGAGTTAGGAAAATCTTGACTTGTGCTGTGTGGGATGTTGTGTGAAATCATGCACAGGGCAAGTTGTTAAAAGTCAAGGTATTGAAAGAACATATATCATCGCTGGCTTAAGTTAGTTTATCCATGTCTTGCTGTGTCAGCAGTATATGAAAGTAGTTGGATAGAAAGATAATGTTCAGGTAGAGGAGGTAACAAATACTGCTGAATTACTGAAATTTGCCTATGATAAAGATATTTATAAATAGGTACAAAAATTGAAAGCTAGATAAGCAGCTGGGATTGATAAGATTTCTGGGGGTATACTAAAGGCAATGGGTTGGGATATAGTGCCATATCTGAAATATTTGATTCCTGTTTGCATGAGGAAGCTATAATAAATGAATGGAGAGTTGTAATAGTAGCCACAATGTATAAGGGAAAGAGTGATAAACATAAAACCAATAATTACAAGCCAGTCAGCTTGGCGTGTGTTGCATGTATGCTCCTCTTTATTATAATGGACGTGTTCGTAAAATTACTAACTGCTTTGATAGAAGGCAGTGAGGGTTTAGGGAAAGTTTTAGTGAAAAATGAAAGTGTATGTATAAGTAGGACTTTAAGGTAGAAACAGGTTCCAAAGAGGATATTCCAAGAATCATTAATGTCTAAGGGGAATGTGTATATGAGGATTCCAGCAAGATATAGCAGATAATTTAGAATCAGGAGGTCAAATGGTCTGTATCCCTATTGACCTACCCAAGGCTTTTGATAGGGTAGATCATGGGAGACCGCTGATGAATATGAGGGCTATTGGAATAGACTAAAAAGTGGTTGAATGAAAGGCTAAATTTCTAGAAAATGCAACTCAGATAATTAGAGTAGGTGAAGCATTATATGCTCCCGTAATGATTAAGTGGGAAGTTCCATTGGGCAGTATTATTGGACATTTATGGCTTTTTATATATATAAATGATATGTTGGGTATGTTGGGTATTCAGCCCAAAGGCTGGTTTGATCCTCTGCAACTCTGCCAACAGCTGTCATAAATAGCCCAGGCATCACTGAAGAGGAGTACTAGGGAAATGAGGAGTGTGGTAGTTCCCATTGCTTTCCTCACCGAGCCAGCCATTGCTATTACATGTCAGTCTGCCAAGCCCACTGAAATGCATGCACCAACTGACCCTATGAGTGATATTTTCACACCATTCATAACAGGGACTGACTGCATAAAGAATAGTATTACTAGCATCACTCATATCTCAGTCACTTTCATATTATCAAAGTCAAGGATGAGATTGAGACAGGTCAATGAAAGTAACAAATTTGATATAGCCCATACCAGAAGACATAGTGAACTGTAAACACTACATCTCGCCAGCAAAGGCCTTGTAATAATACTCAACATGGCTTAGCTGTGTTGATACTGCTACACAGCTGAAAGCAACGGGAAACTACAGCCGTAACTACCTCCCGAGGACATGCAGCTCTCTCTGTACGAATGATGTACTGATGATGGCTTCCTCCCGGGTAAAATATTCCGGAGGTAAGCTAGTCCCCCATTCGGATCTCCGGGTGGGGACTACACGAGAGGGGGCGATCATCAGCAAGATGGATACTGACATTCTGCGAGTCGGAGCGTGGAATGTTAGAAGTTTGAATCGTTGTGGTAGGTTAGAGAATCTGAAAAGGGAGATGGATAGGCTAAAGTTAGATGTAGTTGGTATAAGTGAAGTACGTTGGCAGGAAGAACAGGATTTTTGATCAGGCGACTACCGAATTATCAACACGAAATCAAACAGGGGAAATGCAGGAGTTGGTTTAATAATGAATAAGAAAATAGGGCAGCGGATAAGCTACTATGACCAGCATAGTGAAAGAACTATTGTCGTCAAGATAAACACCAAACCAATCCCCACCACAATAGTGCAGGTCTATATGCCCACTAGTTCAGCGGATGATGAAGAAATTGAAAGAATATATGAGGAGGTAGAAGATTTAATACAATATGTAAAAGGTGACGAGAATCTAATTGTGATGGGAGACTGGAATGCAGTGGTAGGCCAAGGAAGAGAAGGTAGTACAGTAGGAGAATTTGGATTGGGACAAAGGAATGAAAGAGGAAGTCGGCTGGTTGAATTCTGCACAGATTATAATTTAGTCCTTGCCAATACTTGGTTCAAACACCACAAACGACGGCTGTATATGTGGACGAGACCTGGAGACACTGGAAGGTATCAAATAGACTTCATTATGATTAGGCAGAGATTCAGAAACCAGGTGTTGGATTGCAAAACTTTCCCAGGAGCAGAAGTGGACTCTGACCACAACATGTTGGTCATGAAATGCCATCTGAAGTTGAAGAAATTGAAGAAAGGAAAGAATGCAAAAAGATGGGATCTAGACAAGTTGAAAGAAAAGAGTGTGAGGGATTGTTTCAAGGAACATGTTGCACAAGGACTAAATGAAAAGGCTGAAGAAAACACAATAGAGGAAGAGTGGAGAGTCATGAAAAATGAAGTCAGTAGGGCTGCTGAAGAAATGTTAGGAAGGAAGAAAAGATCAACTAAGAATCAGTGGATAACTCAGGAGATACTAGACCTGATTGATGAATGACGAAAATATAAGAATGCTAGAAATGAAGAGGGCAAAAAAGAATACAGGCGATTAAAGAATCAAGTGGATAGAAAGTGCAGGACAGGTAAGGAAGAATGGCTGAAGGAGAAGTTCAAGGATGTCGAAGGCTGTATGGTCCTGGGAAAAGTAGATGCTGCATACAGGAAAATCAAGGAAACCTTTGGAGAAAGGAAATCTAGGTGTATGAATATTAAGAGCTCAGATAAAGAGTCTAGGGAAAGAAGACAAAGCAGAAAGATGGCAGGAGCATATCCAACAGTTGCATCAAGGTAAAGATGTAGATAATTTGTTTCTGGAACATGAAGAGGCTGTTGATGCTGATGAAATGGGAGACCCAAATTTGAGGTCAGAGTTTGACAGAGCTGTGAGTGACCTAAATAGGAAAAAGGCACCTGGAATTGATGATATTCCCTCTGAATTACTGACTGCCTTAGGAGAAACCAGCATGGTAAGGTTATTTCATTTAGTGTGCAGGATGTATGAGACAGGAGAAGTCCCATCTGATTTTCGGCAGAATGTTGTTATACCTATTCCCAAGAAAGCCAGTGCTGACAGGTGTGAAAACTACCGCACCATTAGTTTAGTATCTCATGCCTGAAAAGTTTTAACACGTATTATTTACAGAAGAATGGAAAAACAAGTTGAAGCTGAGTTGGGAGAAGATCAATTTGGCTTCAGAAGAAATGTAGGAACACGTGAAGCAATCCTGACTTTACGTCTGATCTTAGAGGATCGAATCAAGAAGGACAAGCCCACATACATGGCATTCGATAATGTTGATTGGAACAAGCTATTTATGATTCTGAAGGTGATAGGGATCAGATACCGAGAACGAAGAATTATCTACAACCTGTATAAAAATTAGTCTGCAGTGATAAGAATCGAGGGCTTTGAATAAGAAGCAGCAATCCAGAAAGGAGTGAGGCAAGGCTGCAGTTTGTCCCCTCTTCTTTTCAATGTTTACATAGAACAGGCAGTAAAGGAAATCAAAGAGAAATCTGGAAAGGGAATCACAGTCCAAGGAGAGGAAATCAAAACCTTGAGATTTGCCGATGATATTGTTATTTTATCTGAGACTGCAGAAGATCTCGAGAAGTTGCTGAATGGTATGGATGAAGTCTTGGGTAAGGAGTACAAGATGAAAATTAATAAGTCCAAAACAAAAGTAATGGAGTGCAGTCGAACGAAGGCAGGTGATGTAGGAAATATTAGATTAGGAAACGAAGCCTTAAAGGAAGTAGATGAATATTGTTACTTGGGTAGTAAAATAATTAACGATGGCAGAAGTAAGGAGGACATAAAATGCAGACTAGCACAAGCAAGGAAGAACTTTCTTAAGAAAAGAAATTTGCTCACTTCAAACATTGATATCGGAATTAGAAAGATGTTTCTGAAGACTTTTGTGTGGAGCGTGGCATTGTATGGAAGTGAAACATGGACGATAACTAGCTCAGAAAGAAAGAGAATAGAAGCTTTTTAAATGTGGTGTTACAGACGAATACTGAAGGTGAGATGGATAGATCGAATCACGAATGAAGAGATACTGAATCGAATTGGTGAGAGGAGATCGATTTGGCTAAATTTGACGAGAAGAAGAGATAGAATGATAGGACACATCTTAAGACACCCAGGACTTGTTCAGTTGGTTTTTGAAGGAAGTGTAGGTGGTAAGAACAGTAGGGGTAGACCAAGGTATGAATAGAAATGAAAAGGTTAGCACAGGATAAGGTGGCATGGAGAGCTGCATCAAACCAGTCTATGGACTGATGACTCAAACACACAAATGATATGAATAAAGAATGGGGATCACAGATTCAGCTATTACCAGATGATGTTATACCGGTACTGTATAGAGTATAAATAACTTACAGGATTGCAAGGATCTACAGAAAGACCTTGATAATGTTGTGAGATGGACAGCAGACAATGGTATGATGAAAATGGATGAAAAGTCAAGTTATTTCACCAAGAGAAAAAGTCCTTTCAGTTTTAATTACTATGCTGATGGGGTGATAGTACCTCATGAGAAACACTGTAAGTATCTAGGTATTTATATAAGAAATGATCTTCATTGATGTAATCATATTAATGAGTTTGTAAAGAAAGGATAGGGCCTACAGATCTCTTCACATGTTTAGGAGGGTATTTAAGGGTTGTAGTAAGGATATAAAGGAGAGGGTGTACAAGTCTCTCAATTAGAATATTGTTCCTGTTCAAGGGACACACACCAAGATGACAAAAACTGGAAAATATCCAAAGGAAAACACCCCAATTTGTTCTTGGTGATTGCCGACAAAAGAGTAGTGTTACAGAAATGCTACAAACTTTGGGCTGGGAAGACTTGGGAGAAAGGAGACAAGATGCTTAACTAAGTAGCATGCTGTAAGCTGTCAGTGGAGATGGTATGGAATGACATTAGTAGATGATAAGCTTGAGTGGAGCTTTTACAATTAGAAAATATCATAATATGAAGATAAGTAAATGTGGAATTCAAGAGGACAAATTGGAGCAACTATTCATTTATAGGACAAGGAAAAAGGGATTGGAATAATTTATCGAAGGAATTGTTCAATAAATTTCCCAGTTCTTCGAAAGAAATGTGTAAGGAATGGTTTCTTGTGGATATATTGGTTATGTTTTGCTCTACTACAAAAGAATGAACAGAAGTTTTCAAAACATATTGCCCTAATTCTTTTTTTTTTACTAGTACCAGTATATAAATTGTTGAAATAAGTCTGGCTCCTTGGCTGAATGGTCATCGTCAATGCTTTTGGTTCAGAGGGTGCTGGGTTCGGTTCCGGGCTGATTGTGAGTCACGGATTTTAGCTGCATCTGGTTAATTTCTCTGATTCAGAGGTTGACGTTTGTTTTTGTCCCAACATACTCCTCTTCATACATACACACACAACACACTACACTACACTACCAAACATCACAGAAACATACAGCAATGAATACATCCCTCCACATAGGGTTGGTGGGATTAGGAAGGTCAACCAGCTATAAAGTAGGACCAATTCCTCATGTGTGATGCAGTTCATACACATTTCTCCACCAGAGTGAGAGAAAAACAGTGGAAGAAGAGGAAAAAGAAGAACAATTACAGAAATAAGCACAAAATGGACATATAAGTTTCCTCTATAATCCATTATTGTTCCCTTTATGTAAGAATAATGCAGTACCAGTACTTTGTATACTAGTTTTCTCCCCAGTATGCCTTCTGCTCAAATACCAAGCTTCATGTCAATCACCTGAGCAATAATTGACATCTACTATGCTTTAAAGCATAGGAGATGGTGATGAACATAACAAACTTAAAACTGAACCAGAATTGACCATTTCTTCTGAGATAAAAATGAAGTACGGTATTAGCCAAAAATTTGGAATTTAATTTATAGGTACTTAATACAGATGTGACCTATTAAGATTGAGTTGTTACGTTTGAAGTGATGTTCTTACCTGGAGTCAAACGGCAAAATGGGAAGAGTCTACAAGGCTGTGATGGACAGTATTCTTCCCAGTAAATGCACGAATATCCATTAGGGCAAAAGGTGCTGAACTCACTGCACCTTACATGGTCGAGAACAAGAACTCTCTCTGTAACATTAGCAAATAAATTACAACTCATTATTAATAGTAAATTAGTAAGAAAATTGTTGTTGGGCCAGTTTTAATGTGGACTGATTGAACTAATTTGTAGCTTTCAATGAACAAAAACAATGAGATTATCTGACCCTTCGTCATAATGGGTTGATAATACAGGGCTTTATTTTCAACACTTGACCAATGTGTTTGCCTTTCCACCAGCAAACGTGCATGCAGCACACACTCTTGGACTCCCTGCTTCAAATACTGTATATACAATACAATGTAATATTAAACAATACAATGAAATCTTACCTTATAACAGATGTTGGAAGTGTCACACCTGACAAGCTAATACGTATTCAAAATACTATATACACACTAAGAAGTGCTGCTGTAATGAAAGCATCTTTGCAAATGAACAATCCAGAGCTTCGACCTTCGATTGAGCACTCCTCAATTGAGCAATTGTCATCATAGGCTACAGACCGGCTTTCAAGGACAGAACTGGAGTTACTGTGCACCTGGTAGCAGAGAAGGAAAACAGTTTTTCTTAGTCCTTAACTTACAAGGTCTAGGAGCTGTATATGCAGTAAGCTTCCATCTGTTTTGTGCTGGTTCGATTCCCTATTCAATTATAGAGGATTCAAATCCTGGTGTAAGGGTTGGAGCATGGACACACACTTTACATAAACTGAAGCCATACAGGTTACCAGACACTCATCTTGATACTACATGAATGGGGCAGTGGGTCAAGATGTAGGCTATCCAGCCATCCCTGAAGAAAAAGAAGAAGCAACGACAATGATGTCAATGACCGGCGACTCGGCCACTTGTGAACCTCTAAGAAGTTATGATACTCAAGTTCCATTTCCACTTTCCACTGGCTTCTCACCTAAGGACAAATGCTATGATACCTGATGGTGTAGGCCTATCTGTTAGGGATCCAGTCAGCTTTTAGATGGAGAGCACATCATACTAAGGCAGAAATGGTTAGAATCCTGGACACCATTCCAGCCCTCGTACGGTACCACTTTTCAAATTTTGTGGCAGGGCCGGGAATCGAACCCGGACCTCCGGAGGTGACAGCTAATCACACTAACCACTACACCACAGAGGCGAAGGCAAATTTAATTTTACGGGAAGAAAAAAGGGAAATACGGTGAAACGACGCTAAATATTTGCGTAACGAGCATAACTTCGCTCACCAAACAGCGGCTCCAATATGAATGTCAAAATATCAGATGTGCGGAGGAAAAGATTGGATCGCTGATAATTGGTGAAAGGGCGATTAAAACCAAAGTTATTTATGACCGCAATCTCGATCCGCTTATCGGATACTCTGAGGCATAATTAAAGGAATCGGTAAGAAGTGACAAACTCGCTATAAGATTTCTCTGCTTCTTTCGTGAATTGCTTATTTCGTTTAAGCATATTGTAAGGCTTTCGATTCTGTAGACCATACTCTGTTGCTCTATAAAATCTCCGAACGATTTAATATACATGGCAGTCTTCTGACCCTTCTTGCTGGCTTCCTACATAACCGTTGGCAGAGAGTGGTAATATCAGGCACTTCATCCTCATGGTTACCAGTCACCTCCGGTGTTCCACAAGGCAGTATTCTTGGCCTTGCTGTTTTCTTTGTTTATGGACGATCTGCCGTCCGAACTCAACGAAACAGCGAATACCCTACTCTTTGCTGACGACTGCAAGATATTTAGGGAGATCAGGAATCCAGCAGATGCAGCTCTGCTACAGTCCTCACTTAACGCCCTCTCGAACTGGTGCCGTACTTGGAAACTTATCCCCAATCCACAAAAATGCAGCCACATGACCATAACACTACGTAAATCTCCTCTACCGACATCATATTACCTACTCGACAAGCCCATCACCGTGGTTACGCAACAGCGTGACCTAGGTGTAATATTCGATACAAAATTACAATTTAAGACCCATATAGAAACATATACAATCAAGGCTATGAAATTACTAGGCATTCTCTATCGCTTCACAGAAATTTCTGACCCCATTGCTCTTCGTAACTTCTTCCTCATGATCATTCAACCTCTCTTAAACTACTGCTCTCCGATTTGGACAAAGGCCTCCCCCTCCAATACTAAGCAGTTAGACAGAGCAGTGTCCTTCTTTGCTGCAATTGTTAGGAACAGAAACCCCAAGCTCAGAAATGTGTCTACGCAGCAGGTATTAATGGCAATTAATATGTCACCGCTGCACATCAGGCGACAGGTAGCTGATCTGAGATTCCTTCACGGGATCTTAAATGGACATTACCGCTCGGAACATCTTGTCTCACTCTTCTCTCTCCGTGTTCCTTCCCGCTCCACCAGAACCAAAGACCTTCTCCACATTCCCCACACTCAGCACGCAATACTTCAACGATCTTTCCTAATCCGCCTCCCAACACTCTTTAACAATATTAATAAGAGACAAGAGCTTGATCTAGCATCAAATAAAAGTGTATTCGAGAGGTGTGTAAATAATACCTTAAAGATAAGTTGATGCGAAGGGATTATACCGCCATCTTGACCCACGACGACTTGGCTATGAACATGGACATTCTCACGGTTTTCGATTTGGACAGTTGTTATTAGTAGGCTGTGTACCTGATCTTGTTATATTTTGTTATGTTTCTTATGTTTTATTATGAAATTTTACGTTTGTTAAATAGTCTGTTGACAGTGCAAGTGAAATTTGCTCAGTGTAGCTGTATCTTGTGCTTCGTGAATAAATAAATAAATAAATAAATAAATAAATAAATAAATAAATAAATAAATAAATAAATAAATAAATAAATAAGAAATACGTTGTAGAAAATAAGTCAAACAATTGCTCTTGGTCTATCTTTGATCTCATATCTGTTTGTTTCCTTCTGAAATTACTAGTTTTAATGAATTTTTATAGTTTTTCATATTCGAACGTGTTGTAATGAGCGGGCGAGACAGATCAGTAAAGAGAACTCTAGCAGCACTTGCCCTGAAGTATCTCGAGGACGAGTCTAGTGTGCTGTATTTCCCGGCCTTGTGTATCTCGTAGACAACGGCCAGGTCAAAGATTTTTACCTGTATCGGAGGGCTGGTTTGAGGTCCACTCAGCTTACGTGATTACAATTGAGGAGCTATCTGACAGTGTGATGATCTAGGAAGCCACAAATAACGGCCGAGAAGATTCTTCGTGCTGAACACACGACACCTGATAATATGCAGGCCTTCGGGCTGAGCAGCGGTCGCTTAGAAGGCCATAGCCCTTCGGGGCTGTTGCGCCATGGAATTTATTTGTTTATAACTCTTGCCATGTAGTATTTATCGATAGGACCCATAATAACGTAGATATTTGAGAATTAAATTGAAGACCTGTCTGCCTCTGTGGTGTAGTGGTTAGTGTGATTACCTGTCACCCCCGGAGGCCGGGTTCGATTCCTGGCTTTGCAACGAAATTTGAAAAGTGGTACGACGGCTGGAACGGGGTCTAATCCAAGCCTCGGGAGGTCAACTGAGTAGACGGGAGTTCGATTCGTACCTCAGCCATCCTCGTAATGGTTTTCCTTGGTTTCCCACTTCTTCTCCAGGCAAATCCCGGGGTAGTACCTAACTTAGACTATACCCACGGCCGCTTCCTTCCCTCTTCCTTGTCTATCCCTTCCAATCTCCCCATCCCCCACAAGGACCCTGTTCAGCATAGCAGGTGAGGCTGCCTGGGCAAGGTACGGGTCCTCCTTCTCAGTTTTATCCCACCGAGCCAAAGTTTAACGCTCCAGGACACTGGCCTTGAGGCGGTAGAGGTGGGATCCCTTGCTGAGTCCGATAGAAAAACCAATCCTGGAGGGTAAACGGATTAAGAAAGAAAGACAGAAAGCAAGCAAGCGCTAAACTACCATTTCACTCAGTGGGAATCAAATTATTTGTAGCTTCCATTGTAGTGCCTTATTCCCCTCCTTTATGTATCGATTTTCATTAAATTCTGTTCAGCCAATTTCTCGTTATACGCATGCATACATACATACGTAAATAAAGTCATACAGAGACGAAGGAAATTTTAAAATGGGATTTCTTTCTTACTGTGGACACGACAAATAACATTTTCAATTCTGAGCAATGTACAGACAAAACTCTAATTTTAAATACGGTATATAGATATTCGTAGCATCCTGAATATCCTCACAGAGAGAGTAAGAAAATCACTTACTAGCATACCTTTCCTCAGAAAGGTAATGATGAAAACTCAAGACAATATTGGCTGAACCAAAACAGCTGAACCAGCAGTCATCTGAATTTAAACTGTCGAAGTTCAACACAAGCAATCATAATAGAGTTATAAAAAATAAAAATATTGCATGAAATAGTACGCTAATTAGCGTAAGCGAATGCTTTTAGCCAGCATTATTTACTGAGCTCCAATTATTTCATCAATACTTTCCGAGCTCCTTGGAGGCCCCCGACACATGTCCCGCTTGCAGCAACCCTCCGTTCCCTCCCATTTCCAGCCCTATTTGGGTGGCCCTCCTCACACAAAACTTACAAGGATAGTGAAGAGATTTTATACTAGGCCGTAAAATGAATTTGCAACAGAAGTAACTTCCCATTCGACTGAACTAGAAAAAGCATCAAGTCTACAATGATCAGTGAAGGAACTAGGCTCTAACAGGTGAAGTTGATGTCGAACTTGCGTACGATTAATAGTGTACGATTTTTAAATATTCTTTTAGCGCAAATAAAACTCCACTGAATCTGTTATCAATACTGTGCGGTACTGCTGTATAAAAATCATTGTATGTATGTTCAGTCCTCAGCCCGAATGCTGGTTGGATCCTCAACATCTCCACTATTAGCTGTCATAGATGGCCTAGGCATCACTGAAGAGGCTTACTAGGGAAATGAGTGAGGCAGTGTCCCGTTGCTTTCCTCACTGAGCCAAAAGTCTGCCAAACCCACTGAAATGCATGCACCACCGACCCTATGAGCAACATTTACATAGCAATCATAGCAGGGACTGGCTGCATAAGGAATAATATTACTACGACACAATTAGCTTTACGTCATACCTCGGTCACTTTCATATTGTCAAAGCCAAGTATAAGACGGAGACAGAAAGTAACAAAATTGATCTAGCCCGTACCAGAAGACATTGTAAACACTAGATCTCGCCGGCAAAGGCACAGAAAAACCATTAGATGCCATAAAAGTAGTAACTGATCGTAGTTTGAGACTATGAAGAAACAATCCTTTCACCAAATTCTATTTGAACTAATCACAAGAAAATTACTTACTGATGGACGTGTTATCGGTGAATTTGTATCCGGGAGAAGTAGCGATGAGAAGCAGCCCGAGCACTACAAACATCAACATTTTTCCGCCAATACCCTGCAACATCTTGAGAAAGACAAAGCAATCTGCTGAAACGGCTCTGAATTTATACCCGCGCTGCAATTACGTCATTGCCTGAGAGGTCCCGTATGAGCAGTGTGCAACACTTACCGCTACATGAAGCGAACGGTTGGTCTTCGTGGACTAAAATTTACCATTGTATTCAGCATGACATCTAGAGGCAAATAATCAAGATTTTCCAAAGCTTTGTCAATAAAAATGGAATCGGGAGATAGTGGGTTCGAGCCCAACTGTCGGCAGCCCTGAAGATGGTTTTCCGTGGTTCCCCATTTTCACACCAGGCAAATGCTTAATTAAGGCTACGGCCGCTTCCTTCCCACTCCTAGACCTTTCTTATCCCATCGTCACCATAAGACCTATCTGTGTCGGTGCGACGTAAAGCAAATAGCAAACAAAAAAATTGACAATAAAACTACGAACTTCCATACCTTCTGTGGGTGGGGGCATTAGAATACATCCACGGTATCCCCCGTCTGACCTAAATGGAGGCTCAGGGGCTTTCATCCTGAACACTGAGTCCGGCATTGCTTCCATTCACTTGTGCCAGGCTCCTCGCTTTTATCTTTCCTCCCAGACCTCCCTTGGTAGTATTACTGTAGGTTGATGAGGTCTAGGGAGTCTTTCATATTCACACCCTTCGTGGCCCTAGTCTTTCTTTGGCCGATAGGCCTACCTTAAGAGTCAGACCCCTTCCAGCATAATGAATGTGCAACTTTAGCCAAAATCAACATCAGAAATCCGAATTAAATCTTTGAGTATGACGATAGGTATGAAAAGGATATTTTGGTGAATTTAGGAAATTAAAACTAAATGAACAGCGAATGAAAGAAATACGAGTTCAGTCGTCCTGCTCACAGTAATGAATTACTTACACAATCCCATGGCGCTATCGCAGCAAAGTGCCTTTGGCATACCAACCGAGCTCTGTTCAGCCCGAAGGCCTGCAGATTATGAGGTGATGGCTGGTCAGGTCGACGAATACTCTCGGTAGTTATTCTTGGCTTTCTAGATCGTGGCCGCCATCTCACCGTCAGATAGCTCCTCAATTGTAATCACGTAGGCTGAATGGACCGGATTTCGAATTAAAAAGAAAAAAAGCAGGATTATCAAACCAGTTAAGAGGGTATTTGGAGTAGCCTGTCTCATAAAATTCAAATTTTACCATATTTTCACATCGTGGAGACTTTTAAAGTCTTTGTCATTTCTTTCCTTCTTAATCCGTTTACCGTTCCAGGGTTTGTTTTTCCCTCTAAGCGAAGTATTCCGCCTCTACAGCCTCAAGGGCAGTGACCTGGAATGTAAGACTTTGGGTCGGGGCATAAATTTAATTTCGTGTGGCTATTTCTAGCCGGGTGCAGCCCTTGTAAGGCAGACCCTCCGATGAGGGTGGGCGGCATCTGCCATGTGTAGGTAACTGCGTGTTAATGTGGTGGAGGATAGTGTTATGTGTGGTGTGTGAGTTGCAGAGATGTTGGGGACAGCATAAACACCCAGCCCCAGAGCCACTGGAATTAACCAATGAAGGTTAAAATCCCCGACCCGGCCGGGAATCCAACCCGGGACCCTCTGAACCGAAGGCCAGTACGCTAGCCATTCAGCCAACCAGTCGGGGATGAAACTAGGAAGGTGGACCAGTACTTCGCCCAGACGGCCCCACCTTCTATGCTGAACAGGGGGCGGGAGGGGGGTTGATTGGAAGGGATAGACAGCAACGAAAGGAAGTGGCCGTGGCCTTAAGTTAGGTACCAACCCGGCATTTACTCGGAGGAGAAGTGCGAAACCACGGAAAACCACTTCGAGTATGAATGAGGTGGGAATTGAACCCCTTCTGCTCAGTTGACCTCCCGAGGCTGAGTGGACCCCGTTCTAGCCCTCGTACCACTTTTCAAATTTCGTTGCAGAACCGGGAATCGAACCCGGACCTTCAGGTGGTGGTGGTGGTGGTGGTGGTGATTATTGTTTTAAGAGGAAGTACAACTAGGCAACCATCCTCTATATAACACTAATCAGAAGGGAAAAATGGAAGGGTGGTGGTGGTGGTGATTATTGTTTTAAGAGGAAGTACAACTAGGCAACCATCCTCTATATAACACTAATCAGAGGGAAAAGTGGAAGGGATCCGACACTTCGAAAAATGAAGATATCGGTCAAAGAAAGGCAAGGGCCACGAAGGGCGTGAAAATGAAAGACTCCCTAGCCCTTGCAAACCTAATAGCGTCGGGGTCGGAAAAGAACAAGAGTTGACCAAGAGAGGTCGGATAGGATAGATGAAAGTGAGAAGCCTGGCACAAGTAAGTGGAAGCAATGCCAGGACTCAACTGGGGACCCCGTGGTCGCCAACCCACGCTCCAAATTTCTGAGCCCCTGGGGCCCCTATTAGTCGCCTCTTACGACAGGCAGGGGATACCGTGGGTGTTATTCTACCGCCCCCACTCACAGGGGGAAAATGGAAGGGATCCGACACTTCGAAAAATGAAGATATCGGCCAAAGGAAGACAAGGGCCACGAAGGGCGTGAAAATGAAAGACTCCCTAGCCCTCGCAAACCTAATAGCGTCGGGGTCGGAAAAGAACAAGAGTTGACCAAGAGAGGTCGGATAGGATAGATGAAGGTGAGGAGCCTGGCACAAGTAAGTAGAAGCAGTGCCAGGACTCAGCTGAGGGCCCCGTGGTCGCCAACCCACGCTCCAAAGTTCAGAGCCCCTGGGGCCCGGACCTTCAGGGATGGCAGCTAAACACACTAACCACTACAACACAGAAGCGGACAAGTGTTTGTCATACAAAGCAAAATCTGATTCAAATCTGAATACAATATTGCTAAATGCAATATTTATATTGCTTGCATGCAATGTTAACTGGGAGGGTACCTTATTGAATGGTATCTTCATACCTAACAATTTAATTCGGATTCCCGATATTGTCAAATTGTACTTGGACACATCATTATGGTGTAATATAATTTAACATTCTATGTTCTGTTATTAAAATAATTATGGTTCGCTAGTCCACATATATTCAATACATAAACAAGTCATGAAAGAATAACTGGGCTGAGTGGCTCAGACGGCAGAAGTGCTGGCCTTCTGAGCTCAAGTTGGCAGGTTCGATCGTGGCTCAATCCGGTGGTTTTTAAAGGTGCTCAAAAATGTAAGCCTCGTGTCGTTATATATATTGCCACCTGAAAAAAACTCCTGTGTGACAAAATTCTGGCACCCCAGCGTCCCTGAAAACCGTAATAGTAGTTAGCGGGAAGTAATGCTATTATTATTACTATTATTATTATTATTATTATTATTATTATTATTATTATTATTATTAAAATGATTGTGTTATACTTTTACGTCTTTAAATGATTATGGTTCAGTTGTCTTTACTTTTGTTTCTCCGAAACCGTCATACTTAACTGAAATGTTGCATGGATAAACTGTACTTCTTGTCTACGAAGCCTCGTCTCGATTAACTAGAGTCGATTGGGAAGGTTTCCTCGTTAGTGGCGTTGGAAATGATTAGGAACTTGCAGTACGACACTACATCTGAAAACAGTTGAAGTTGCTTGCAAATAGAATAGAAGCTGTACTCGTTAGGGATTTCTAACCTTGCATATTTGAGACTCGCTTTGTTCATATGAATTTCTATTACATATAGGCAGATAGACATGGTAGTGTGGGAATAGAGCTGTCAGACTCCTTTGGTTTGCAAGTCTTTTCGGTTTGTCACTTACGTATTCTACTGTTTGAAAGCCAACTTGTTTAGGTAGCAGACTTCTCTGACTTTCAGGGAAATTGAAAATGAAAGAGCAGGTCATAAAGAGTGTATCGACGTGGGATGATTAACCAGACCTAGCTGATGCCCTGGGGATCGTTGCCTAGTTGTACTTCCCCTCACCACCATCACCTGTTGACACCGGGTCTGAAAGGTGTAGCCTCCAGTTAAAACGAGTCATGCACTCTCTTAATTACTTTAAGACTGTTACAGGACGCTTGAGAGAGGCAGAATTTATTTCCCGAAGCCCTTTCTTATAAGCAGAGGGTGTACAATACTATCTTGCACATGACGTGGAGAATACGGACTACTATGACTGACCGGATGGATATGTACCTCTTGCGTCAAATGATAGACCGGTACGAGTCTTCAGGTCTTACGACATCCGACACTTTTCGGAGTAAGTGTCTTCGTGTTTGCGTTCTAATCGTGTTACTGTTGCCTTTTAGGATTAGATTAGTGCTCGTGGGATCGGTATGTTTTTCAAACTCTAAAGAATAGGTCAACATGAACCCGTACATTCTGGAGAATATTGTGAACATTCGATCTTTCGTCGATCTCTCCGAATACGGACAGCTCCGACCTGCGACAAATCACCGAGTACACTCCTCTTCATTTTTGTTGCCGGCCGAGTGGCTCTACATCTTTAACAAAGCTCTCCGCCGGACTCAATAAAGCATATAGCTGCGTCCACGATTGGAAAGTCAGCTCCCCATAATGTCTATATCCAATTCCGCCGTTACAATCACCATCACTACCACCAACACCCCCACATCTGCATTTACCCTTCCCCTCGTTCCTCTGACCACTATATCTATGTCTCATCCTACCTCAATTATGTCACCGTCCCTCCTGATCTCGAAAACCCCTGACAGACCCAGTCTATACCCCCCCACCCCCCGCTACTTTGCACACCAGCGACATGAAGAAGAAATCTCTGCCACGCCTGCCACTACCTCAGCTGCCGCTGCACCATCACCGTCGACACCACAACGACCACCACCATCTCAAGTCATGTATAGCTGTGTCATCCGTGGCGTCAATCCCGCCATCTCCGACCGTGAAATACTCAGCGAACTCCATGCAGAAGGCGTCCCTGCCCGCAGAGCATTCAGGATCCAGAACGTCTACGGTCCGCCTCCATCTTCCTACAGAAGATGACGTCCAGCGCCTTATCAGCACGGGAGCGTATATCTACATCCAGCTACATCAAGTTGAACCCTCTCGATCCCCTCTTCACCCTCTACATAGCCATCCCACCAACAATACACGTCGTCGCACCCGGCCAGCCCCTCCTCCATACCAAACTCGTAACCCGTCTGTCCACCACTTCCCCCACCCAGTTTTTTTCCAACCGACTCCGACCCTTGATATCCTGAGACTCCTTACTACCTCTCTATGCAACATCACCGCGACCATCCACAGCCTCACTCTTCATCTCAACAATAGTACCCTTGTATAAACCTCCACTCCTTCCACACATCCCCCGTAATTTTCATCTCCGTTGCCAATTCTCTTCTACTAAAGAATATCATCCTTTTCCTATCTTTTTCCTTCAACACGTCTCCTACCTTCTCACACTTCTCCCGGCCTGAGAGAGAGCGTCACCCTCTGAAAGGCCCGCCCCGCCCTTCGGGCGGGGAATGAAAACTTCTACGACGACGATGAACATTCGATAAGGGTGCTTTTTCCAGATGGCACGTTTCGTTTCCCAATGGTTCAAGAATGGACCACGGAGTTAGTCGAAAATACCAAACCCATCTCCGTCGTAAGCCGTGAAATCCTATAATTCGTAATTTTAGCAAAACATTGCTCTCTGCACGGTCGTCTTTTTTCCTCAATAATTACTTTGTGCTCATTTATATTGTAGTCAGAGTATAACATCAGGCTCATTTACCTCTCCAAATGTGGGGGCCTTCTTTAGAAATGTCCCAACTTTCTCGGGGTAATTGAACCCACGTCCTTCTGGATGAATCGCGCATAACTCTGCTGTCTTGCAGAGTAGTAAATTTGAATTTGAGAGGGAATGTTCGTCGGAGATAACTTACGTCCTTAGAGTGTACTCGAAATTATTGAATCATTTAGTGGCCATACCTACGCAGAGTGGAAAGACCTCGGTAGATTTCTAAATCCTTCTTCCGATGAACATGGGAGAACCTATACTTGGTTATAATCCTATAGTTTGTTTTTGTAATTCCCTTTTCAAGTCCGTAAGTTATTATATTTCGAGGTTTTAATAGTGTTTAATAGTCAAATACACTCATCAGTAATTGTTCACTCAAAACTTGCAAACTGTGAGATCTATCATAAACGGCTTGTTTTAATCTATTTCAGGCACATTCTAAAGGGTACGAATAAGCCCAGCAATTGCGTCACATTAGTTTGTTGATATTAGTATTGCAAATCAAGACACTGATGATTGCCACAAGACAAGCGTATTATCATCATCATCAAATGTTTTCATTCCTCCCCTGAAGGTAACACATCTCTGGCCTAGCTCTGACACTGATAACTTAAATTTACTGGGCGAGTTGGCAGTGCGGTTAGGGGCGCGCAGCTGTAAGCTTGCATCCGGGAGACAGTGGGTTCGAGCCCAACTGTCGGCAGCCCAGAAGATGGTTTCTGATTTTCACATCAGGCAATTGCTGGGGGCTGTACCTTAATTAAGGCCACGGCCGCTTCCTTCCCATTCCTAAGCATTTTCCATCCCATAAGACCTATCTGTGTCGGTGCGACCTAAAGCCAATTCTAAAAATCAGAAAGAAAAAAATTTAAATTCGAACGGTTTACACTGATGCTCTCTACAACTTTGTATGCAGCTGGTTAAATTGATGACGACGACGAAGATGATGATACTTGTTGTTTAAACGCGTCCAACAACTAAGTCATCGGCCTCATGGTTAAATACAATGATTGCCACAATGGATTACCAGACAGCCCATGGGGTTTGCTGACTACCAAGTGCTAAGCCTCTAAAATGATGATACAACTACAGCTACTGTTCTATTACGTTACTGTTATCTAAGAACTAATTAGTTAAGTACAAATACGCAGTATTATGTCCATCTTTATTCGAACAGTGACATTGATGGAAACCAGGCATGTACCGTCGGTCCCATAGCACAATTTATCCAGCGAGAGTAGACCTATATTAAAGGTCTGAAACAGAGTCATAGGCAATTGCTTAGGTTCCTGGACTTAGTATTTTTTTTTAAATCAGTCATCAGATTCCCCTTCTATATTGACATTCTAGGAATTATGACCAGTCTCCGAAACTGTCATCACATTTCAGTGATAACAACTGTCTTCAGAAACGTGAAACCGTACACCTGGAGACGTCTCGTCTCTCTTCATATGATTCCCATCTCAGGTTAACATTCCTTGAACTGTAACGGAATGAAATCACCTAGATTCGTTCCTTTCCAAGAACTAAAAGCTAACACAGTCAAGCTTCGATATCTCGAACCTCCATTACTCGACTTTTCAGTATCTCGAAGTTACTTCAGTTTCCTGGTCGTTTGTCCTATTTTTTACGTGTATTTATGTCTCTATTACTCGAAATTCGGTTTAATGGATTTTGCCGATTTCTCGAAGCAAACGTTTCCTCCCTTGAAGCATGACGAATAGAAATGTGTAGTGTGACGACTTGTGCTGGTTGATATGTTCCTTCACTACGCGGTGTAGGCACATGGGGATCAGCTGTCTCTGAACATGTGCTTCTAAATGGGAACTGAAGTCATTTAATTCGGAATTTAAATTTAAATAAATAATTTGAAACCGTGTTTTCATTAATGTCGTGCTTCAAGACTGTGCGTTGTGTTTACTGACTGATGTGCTATATATGTTTGATGTAAATTAACCCTTTATAAGGCAGTACTCAATAAAACACTTTCCTTTCTAACTAACTTTATTTACAGGCTCTGTAAGTGCTAAATAATACAATTTGACAGAGAAAAACAACAATCCAGTGCTAAGGTCAGTAATAAGATGGGAACATACTTCCCACCGCCTGCTGTCTGCCATTTAGAAGTGGGAACGTATTTCCCACCTACGGACACAATTTCAGTTCAGTTAGTTCACTTTTTATTTAGCAAAAATATTTCGGACACCTATGCGGGCTATGGGAATTTCCCACATACAGTGTGAAAGAAATTTATAACTCAGAACTATTCAGTTGGTAAAAGGAAGTAAATAATCTCAGACCAAATGAGAAAAATGCACAATAAACAAAGAAAATTCATGTAAATAGTATATAGACTTATAAAATATCGATTTTTAACCCTTTTTTCACTTCATAAATCGTGTTCACATCAGGCGTTGCGCTGGCACAATATCGCTCTTCAGATGTTTTCCAAAGAAGCTAAGGATTAAGATTCCAAGGAGATCAGAATAGTTCCACAGATATTCCCAAGAGTGCAGCACACATCAATACATGGGAAATAAATTCCCAGCGCCCAGAAATGGCAAAAAACTGATTTGGGAAAGTGGGAAAGGATTAAGATATGGTGTTTCATGTTTTGAAAGTAATCTGTGAGAAACATACGTAAGAAGTATTTTACAGTTAATAACGACATAAGAGAATTACTTCATAAATCGGTTCGTCAGTAACTTAATCAGTATCTCAAACGTTTGTGCTTAGTTGAGCGAAATGTTCTTCCAGTAATTCGCCACAAAAATGACTGCATATCAAACTCTGTAGCAACTATCAGTCATAACCTTTTTAAAAAATCTATGTCAACTGTTTAGTGTACATGCTGCGAAATATGTCGCAGTAAACATACTTAACCTCTGCAAACTTGCCACATTATTCTTATAAATCCGTATGTCATACACGTGGAATTCTTACATAACTACTTAATTTATATGTTAACATGCTCAGTTTAATCACGAATCTTACTAATACGGTAACTTCCTCTGGAGATGCTATTACTCTTTTTTGAGATAGATGCTTAATTCTATTTTTTAAGATGAATTCCTGCTGATTACCAGCACTAACTTTGTGTTATCACCAGTACTAGGGCCTACAAAGCTAATGCTACAGTCTTTCAAGCGGAAGTGATAGCTATCACAACATGTCTTGAAGAAAATCTGAAAATGAACTATAGGAATAAGAACAATTTTACGGACAGCAAAGTGGCCAGTAAGGCACTAAAAGCAGTCCGGATAATAACCAGAATTGTCTGGTAATGCCATTCACTTCTCCTGAAGCTCTCAAAGTACATCATTGTCAAAATAATATGGGTACCAGGGCATGCAAGTATAGAAGGAAATTAAAAGGCAGATAAACTGGCCAGGAAAGGGACAGAAACATATTTTGTAGGCCCAGAATCTGTATGCGGGATTTCCTATGGACAAGCCCGACACTACATAGGAAAATGGGTACAAAAGAAACAAATGGAGAACTGGAAATATACTCAAAGATGCAGGCTTGCAAAGGAAGCAAACTAAAGAACTGTTCAAACTCAGCAAAGAAAATATAAGATGGATAGTAGGACTGTTGACAGGACACAGCCATCTGAAAAAAACACCTACACAGAATTCGAGTAATAAGTGTCAATATATGCAGGAAATGCAATGAAGCAGAGGAATCAGCTGAACACATACTTTTAGAATGTGAGGCGCGGGGTTAGAATCAGAACCTCCACTCTAGGACTACCAGGTGAAGAGAGAGAAAGAATCCAAGAAGACCCAATAAGAAGAACCTGCAGCTTTGTGAAGGGAGCTGGTATATCTAGGCGGGAATGAAGGAAAAATATGGTAGCAAAAGACCTTAGAGGTCGACGCTAATTAGGAACTAATATTTAGAGGCCCCATGAAGAAAAGAAGAAGAAGAAGAAAAAGAAGAAGCTAATGCGAGAGGAGTCCACTATGGAATAATCATGAGTGGAAGGAACATCTGATTTAGTTGATTGGCGTTGATGTGGACATCTTTTTACTAGGATGTTTCAAGGTAAATATAATGGAAGATTTGGAAAAATGTGTGGGACTGCTGTGCGATCCAGTTTGCGTCTCTGTCTTGGAATTCCCACTTTTTTACCATTAATAAATAAACTTACTGTTTTGGATAAGTTTGGCGGTAAAATTCAGATCACATTTACGACTTTTATCACTCAAAGGCTGGTCTTGTCGTGGAGTAGCCTTCGACCACTTGGAGAACAAATTGAGATCCTTTGGGGTGAAAAACTGTTTTTCATTCGACTGTTTATCATAACCCGACTTGTAACCCAAGACATAGCAAGTTGTTGGCATATTCTCATGTGGTAGTAAATTGAAGCATATCTTCAATCAATACTGATCTGCATTTACGGCTGTCGCCCAGGTGGCAGATTCACTATCTGTTGTTTTCCTAGCCTTTTCCTAAATGATTTCAAAAAAATTGAATATTTATTGAACATCTCCCTTGGTAAGTTATTACAATCCCTAACTCCCATTCCTATAAACAAATATTTGCCTCAATTTGTCCTCTTGAATTCCAACTTTATTGTGATCTTTCCTACTTTTAAAGACACCACTCCTAAAACCTTATTATTTTTCACTTTTCAGTTCACGAAAAGTTAACAGCAGATATTTTGCGCGTATAAACTACCGAAAAAGACCAGAAACTGTTTACATACTTTCGCTTTAAGGCGACAAAAAGCGCGCCTCTTTGGCCTTTATATCGACAGCAGCGCTGCAGGCGGCGGAGAACATGTACACCGTGTCTGTTAAAATGTGATTCAAAGGGAGTCGTCACACTACACATTTCTATTCGTCATACTTGAAGCAAAGAAAATTCTGTAACTCGAAATTTGTACGACAGTATTGTACAATACAGCATTATTTGTGATTTGTGAGGAACAGTTAACAAGTAAAGAAAGGGTTACAGTGATGTTAGGAGCTAATATGACGGGAACCGAAAAACTAAAACTTCTAGTGATCGGAAAATCGCCGAAGCCTCGCTATTTCTCGGGTGTAAATTCATTACCGATCGCGTACGAAAGCAGCCCCGGTAGTCGTGGGTGACAAGCTCCATTCATGAACCTTGGCTGCGTGGTATTGACGAGAATTTTCAACGTGAAGGGAGGAAAATCCTCCTTTTCGTAAACAACTGCCTGCTCAACCCAGGGTGCTCGTTCAGGAGTTAAAAGGCAGTGCGCGTTGTCTTCTTGCCACCGAATTTAACATCCAAACTACAGCTCATGGACCACGCGGTGATTAAAAAACTGAAGCATTTCGATAGGAAGAGGGCTGTTCAGAGAATTCTGAGAGGAATTGAATCCGAGGAGTCATTAACGGACATTAATCTACTACAGTCGATAACAATGGTAAATAAATCGTGGGCTGATGTGGTGGTGGTGATTATTGTTTAAAGAGGAAGTACAACTAGGCAACCATTCTCTATATAACACTCATCAGAGGGAAAAATGGAAGGGATCCGACACTTCGAAAAATGAAGATATCGGCTAAAGGAAGACAATGGCCACTAAGGACGTGAAAATGAAAGACTCTCCAGCCCACGCAAACCCAATAGCGTCGGGGTCGGAAAAGAACAAGAGTTTACCAAGAGGTCGGATAGGCTATATGAAAGTGAGAAGCCTGGCACAAGTAAGTGGAAGCAACTCCAGGGCTCATCTAAGGGCCCCGTGGTCGCCAACCCACACTTCAAAGTTCAGAGCCCCTGGGGCTCCTTTTAATCACCTCTTACTACAGGCAGGGGATACCGTGGGTGGTATTCTACCCCCACCTCCACCCACAGGGGAGTCGTGGGCTGATGTGAAGCAGGTATTAAACTGCTTACGCAAAGCAGGATTTTTGAAAGGTGACTCAGGAGAATAGGTGGAGAATCAGCAGCGAAGCTGATTTTGAGGCTAATATAAATGTGGATTCTGACGTTATAGTGGCCGAACCTCCTACGGGTACTGTCAACTTTGCTGTCAAGCAAGACGAAGAGGAGAAGAAGAAGAGTTGGAGCTACCAGGCGTTAAGTGCAGTGGCTATTCTTCGATCCTACATACAGCCAGTCGAATGTGAATGACATGTTTTCACTGCAATAACATCCCTCCATATAGGGTTGGCGTCAGGAAGGGCATCCGGCCGTAAAACAGGGCCAAATCCACATGTGCTACGCAATTCGCACCCGCGACCCCACAGGTGTGGGAAAAAGCGGTAGCCAAAAGAAGACGTTTTCACAGCAATAAATATTGTTGAAAAGTATGTGAAAGAAAACAAGGTTAAGAGAAAAAGCAGAAGAGGCTGACAGATTTTTTTTCCAAAGGTCTTAACGGAGGTATATTTCTTGTTTCACTGCTGTATGCACTGTATTCTGTCTTCTAAAAAGTTACTACGAGGGTAATCCCAAAAATAAGGTCTACTATTTTTTTTATAAGTACATAAATCTGTTCCTGTAGCTGTTAGTCACAATATTGTGAACAGTGTTTCCCGCGCTCGCCTAACATGCGCACGTCACGATGAGGCACTCAGTCCTGGCTTGTAGTAATGGGAAGAAGCAGTTCACCTGTGGGAACTAGTTCATTCACTCTCGCTCCCAAGAAAGAACTACTTCACGAACTACTTCGCGAACTACTTCAAAATGTTTAACTTTCCCGCTAGAGCACTCTGCAACCGCTGAAGTAGTTCGTCCGCGAACAAGTTCCTTCTCATTCCCTTCATACAAGGCTTCATCGCTTCGCGAGCTTTCCAGAACGAGGAAGTACACAAAGTGGACAACAGGTAGCACGCAGGTGCACTTCTCTATAACATTCGTAGATGCTACAGAAATGAACGTTCCTATTACCGGTAATGTCAGTTCACACTCTCTTCCCCCGCCCCCAAACCCTCAGGAATGTATAGAAAAAATCTATTTCTTTTCAAAGATAATAAAAATGTCTGTGAAATTTTGTCGACTTGAAAATGAGATGTTTTAAACGCTGATCTGTTATCGCAAGAGCACCCTTTTCTTGGTGGTGATTTCATCCCCTGACAAACAAATTTAGAACATCTGAGCGTTGGTCAATTTTTTCTCGCCGGTGGCGCTAAACGTCAGACTCCAACACTCTCGCTCCCAAGAAAGAACTACTTTACGAACTACTTCGCGAACTACTTTAAAATGTGTAATTTTCCCGCCAGAGCACTCTGCAACCGCTGAAGTAGTTCGTCCGCCAAGTTCCTTCCCATTCCCTTCACACTCGTGAAGTTCTACAGTTCGCGAAGTAGTTCTCGAGAGACGAGTAAACACTTCTTAGTTCGTGGGAGTGAAGTAGTTCCCGAGAACTAGTTCGTTCGCGAACTACCCATCACTACTGGCTTGGCAGCCGTTGAGAACGGAGCTCCCGTTAGACGTTACCGCCAAGTGCGAAGAGCGCGCAGTTATTCGGTTTTTGAATGCAAAAGGTACTGAATCGATTGAAATCCATCGCCAGTTGACGGTCGGACGAACAAAGGAGCGGGAGACCGTCAATTTCCGTCGAGACAGTCGTGAAGGTTTAGCAAATCATGCGTGAAGTTCGGCGGATCACCCTGGATGATCTCTGCACTTTGGTTCTTGAGGTTTCCTGAAGCGCCACTCACAGAATTTTAACGGAAAAGTTGAAATACCGGAAAGCGATTCAGCACCTACGAGGAGGTGAAAGATAGGGCTCACAACTTCCAACAACTCACAACATGGCGGCGAGCTGGTATGATATGCATCGACCGCAATTGTGATTCTGTAGAAAACTAGCTAAATGTTCAAGCTGTAAAATGATGTGAACCATTTGTAGAAATGAACAGGTCTATGTATTTATAAGAAAATAGGAGACCTTATTTTTGGGATTACCTTCGTATAATAAGGGTTATAGTTAAAGTGATGCCATAAAATACGAAGTTGTTTGTGCATTTTCAAACACTGTTAAAAATCCTCTGTAAACAAAAGAATGAATTTATCCGCAAAAGAAAGTGAAGGGCGTAACATGAGACTATGTTCTAATCATAACCTCAAACATTGGAAGAGAACAAAAATTAGCGAAGTGAGGTCGTATTGGAAAGACGAAAGTGAGGAAGCCTGTCACAAGTAAATTGGGCAATGGTAGACTCAGCTAGGGTTCTCGTGGCCACCACGCTCCCGCATTGAAACTCTTGGTATAAGAAAACAGAAGGGTTGCGATTCTCGGCAAAACTAAACACCCGAGGAACATGTAGCCCAGTCACATGCCCTGCATGAACTGGAGTATGTGACAACCTCAGTCATATTGCATGACACCAAGAAAGTGGCTGTGAATCACGTAGCTATCAGTTTGCATTCGGGAGATAGTGGGTTCGAACCCCACTGTCGACAGCCCTGAAGATGGTTTTTTCGTGGTTCCCAATTTTCACACCAGACGAATGCCAGGGCTGTACTTTAATTAAGGACCGTCGCTTCCTTTCCACTCCTAGCCTATTCCTGTCCCATTGTTGCCATGCGACCTATCTGTATCGGTGCGACGCAATAAATAAATAAATAAATAAATAAATAAATAAATAAATAAATAAATAAATAAATAAATAAATAAATAAATAAATAAATAAATAAGTAAATAAATAAATAAATAAATAAATAAATAAATAAATAAAAAAATAAGTACATTTTCTTGGCTTTCGTGATCGAGTCCACTGCTTCTCACATCAGACAGCTCCTTAGTTATTCTCACGAGGCTGAGCTAAACCCGCTCCAGTCCTCAGTCTAGGATTAGACGAGCCAGGAATTAAAACTGCGACCTCGGGGTAAGGGGCAGTCACGCTATCTATACACCATAAGCTGTTTCCTAGCATGAATGTAAACCAAACTACCGAGACTTACTTTCGTGCCAGGGGTGTCCGAGGACATGTTCGGCTCTCCTGGTGCAAGTCTTTCTATTTGATGCCGTGGGCGACCTGCGCAACTGTGTGTTGCATGATGATGATGGTGATAATGAGCTAGGGAGAGGGTGAAACCCGGTGTCGGCACATCCTACTCCTGTTAAAAAAACACCAAGGTGTATGTTCAAGGTTTAAAGTCTCCAACCGACGGACGAATCACTATCATCAATGGCATATGACCTTACTTCGTATGGAATGAGGGCATATGGCTGTGTGGGTGATTCGTCAGTCGGATGGAGACATTAAGCCCTGAGCACGTCCCTTGGTGCTATTTGACAGGAGAAGGCTATGTGCCGGCACCGGGTTTCACCCTCTCCCTTCCTACTATAAAAAAGTATATCACGTCATTAATTTTTTCTCATTAACTCCTTTGATGAGGTTAATGTAAGGGAGGTCATTATATCTAGTTGTCCTTTAAACAAGCTGAGACAAATTTAAGAAGAGTGTGGGGGTCATCATTCTGGCCTTTACGGAGTTGCAGTTTGAGGATAGGTCATGGAAGGTGGTGATGGCAATTTTTGTTTTAAGAGGAAGTACTACTAGGCAATCATTCTCATGTCATGGAAGGTCTGCGCAATCTTACGTCCTAAATGGAGAAGAACCCCACCCTGTGTGTTCTTATGGTGCCGATTTCACAGTGGCCCACTTCCTCACCGAGTGCGTAAGACGGAACCTCGGCTTGCAGGAAACATTTGCACTCAAACCACACTAGGACGAGAACACTGCTGATCTTATCATTCTTTTTTTTTTGTGTGTGTGTGAGAGTGGACTAATCATGTGCATATCAATTTCAAGTCTTTTGCTACTCAGGCATAGCAGCCTTTGGTTTAGAGGTTCCGGTTTCGATTCCCGGTCGTGACGAGGATTTCAACTGTGTATCGTTCATTCCTATGGCTCGGGGACTGGGTGTTTTGTGTTCGTTCCAATACACATCTTCACCTATACACAACACATCACACTACCAACCACCATAGAAACACGCAATAATCCAAATCCACACACTTGCCGACCTCAAGAATTTGCGAAAAGGCTAGGAAGCGGAAGAAGAAGAAGTATTACTCTTTTGATGTGTGTGTCCATTTCGGCTATTAAATCATTTATGTTTTCATTCATTTTCAAAATTCGTTCGTTGAATATAAATTTAAGTTTATTTTTATTTTATTTATTTATTTATTCTTAATTCGTTTATCCACCGGAGTTGGCCTTTCCCTCGGACTCAGCGAGGGATCCCACGTCTACTGCCTCAAGGGCAGTGTTCTGGAGCGTGAGACTTTGGGTGGGGGTGGAGAATACAACTTGGGAGGAGGAGGACCCGTACCTCCCTCAGGCGGCCTCACCTGCTGTGCTGAATAGGAGCTTTGTTGGGGGATGGGAAGGTTGGAAGTGATATACAAGGAAGAGGGAAGGAAGCGACCGTGGCCTTAAGTTAGGTGCCATCCCGACATTTGCCTGTATGAACAGTGGGAAACCACGGAGAACCACTTCCAGGATGGCTGAGGTGGGAATCGAACCCCCCCCCCCTTTTTACTCAGTAGATATCCTGAGGCCAAGTGGACCCCACTCCAGCCCTCGTACCACTTTCCAATTTTCGTGGCAGAGCCGGGAATCGAACCCGGGCCTCCGGGGGTGACGACTAATCACACTAACCACTACACCACAGATTAGGATAGGGTGGTTGCCACGTTGTACTTCCTCTTAACACAGCAATCACCACCACCACTAAGCTATGAACACCACCAGCTGATAAAGTCTTTGTTTAATCAGATGAAATTTCGAGTTTTGTTAGCTACATGTGAAATTTCAACAAAAAGAAAAAAAAAAGAAAACACTTTTCCTTATAAGAAAATCAAATGATTATAAATAATTATGTATCCCGGTCACTGCCATCCATCAACGGCTGCTAATTTTAGATGGCAACCAGCCATAAGACATAGCCTGCACGGTTGCTAGGTAACATTGTCTCACACTGCATCCATACCTTAAATGACTGCCCGCACGGTTACTATGGTTACACTTTCGTCATACATTTTGTCGCGTCACATTTTACATATTTTCGGATGATCCCAGCCACAAGATATGCTTATGTAATAAAAGGAAAGAAAGTAAAATATCGTCGTTGCCGGGATAAAACCTCCTATAGTATTTTTGGAGATATACTGACCCGCAGCGCAACATTGCACCTTAGATGACAGAACCTTACCGGCCAAAGTTGTAAGCTAAAATATTTCACATAGGAGGTTTTGTCCCGGCAACGACGATATATATTGACAAGTTCGTAGATTTTCGTGACTGTTAATATCCTGATCATATACAGGGGACTTCCAGTTTTAAACTTAACGTGGAATTTGAATCACAGCGACGTAACGTTTCGTTTCTGAATACCCACATGCATATTGTCGTTAAAGAAATTATCTTTTGGAACCACAATTTTCTTCATTTAGCTCCACTTTTAACAGTTGTCTTGTTGACAGCCATATGGGTCATGTCTTACTCCATCCCCAAATTTGCCAAAATCTGATGTGTCAGTCTAGATAGGCCTCGAAATGGGATTCTCGCCCAGGGGACTTAAGTAAATTCGCAAGGTCAAGTGAAAGCAGCATATTTCACAAGCATTGTGAGTAGTCGATAAGGCCATGACTAGTATCACTCCTGTGATAGCGAAGCACAGAGCTAGTTAACTTCACACAACGACCATCAGTTGTTTCTTCGCTCGAGGAAAGAACAGCTCAGGCCTGCATTCTGCTCAAGGTATTGTTAATTTCAGTTTCATCACTGTGTTAAAAATTGTATTGACATAAATATGTCTTAGTGCTGAGGGGTCATCCGAAAATTTGTGTGACGAAATAGTGTCATGTAACAAAATGTGTGACAGAAGTGTAACCTGGCAACCGTGCAGGTTGTGATGTGAAGTATGGATGGATGACCATGACCGAGAGACATATTTATGACCAATTGCTTTTCTCATAGGGAAATTTGACACCAATTATTTTATTATAATAAAAGCCCTTTCAGAAACGAGGGTTCAAATTTTACGAAAATTATTAGATCTATATTTTTTCATTTGACACCAATTTTTATTATAATTAAATCTCTTTCAGACCGGAGGGTACAAATTTTACGAACATTATTAGATCTATACTTTTTTTCATTTGACACCAATTTTTTTAATTATAATTAAAGCCCTTTTGGATCCGAGGGTACACATTTTACGAAAATTATTAGATCTACATTTTTGCATGCTGGAAAATAACAAATTATAGGAAATATTTAAAATAGTCGAAACCTTTCATAACGACTCCGAAGGGACCACCAATTAACAGTCGTTATAGTCGATTGTCGCAAAAATCAGTTTATTTTTTGTCGCACACTTACATGGCAAGTTTTTTTTAAAAAAAACATGGCGTAACAGCCCCGAAGGGCCATGGTCAGCCCATAGACCTGCAGATTATAAGGTGTTCTGTGGTCAGCACTATGAATCCTCTCGGCTGCTATTCTTGACTTCTAAGACCGGGGCCACCATCTCACCGTCAGATAGCTCCTCAATTCTAATCACGTAGGCTGAGTGGATCCCGACCCAGCCCTCAGATCCAGATAAAAATACTTGACCTGGCCAGGAATCAAAACCGGGGTCTCCGGGTAAGAGGCAGGCACGCTACTCCTATACCACGGGGTCTACATGGTTAATTAACAGAATAAAGTTAAAACTTCAAAAAACATAAGTGAAATAAGTACACTATTTGCAATACGGTATTTGAGGAGTGAGGCTTAGAGGAGTTTTTCTTGTAATGTTCACACAGTACGTACAGCAATAATATGTCAGCAAAATATAAATTAATAAGTGAAGGAAGAAGTACTAACAATGTAAATTGATCAATAATGCCTCACACGGTGTTGGCTAATAAATATCTATGTTCTCTCCGTCTTTGTAAATGGTAGAAATCGTTAAGGGTGATACACCCACTTCGCTCGCCTTGCTAAAGTTTGTTTCCACATTTTCGTTCTGTCTTTCTTTCTTTCTTTCTTTCTTTCTTTCTTTCTTTCTTTCTTTCTTTCTTTCTTAATCTGTTTACTTTCCCGGCTTGGTTTTTCTCTCGGACTCAGCGAGGGATCCCGCCTCTACCGCCTCAAGGGCAGTATCCTGGAGCGTCGGGGATACAACTGTAGATGAGGACCAGTACCTCGCCCAGGTGGCCTCACCCGCTATGCTGAACAGGGACCTTGCGCGATGATGGGAAGATTGGAAGAGATAGGCAGGGAAGAGAGAAGGAAGCGGCCGTGGCGTTAAGTTAGGTACCATCCCGGCATTTGCCTGGAGGAGAAGTGAGAAACCACGGAAAACCACTTCGAGAATAGCTGAGGTGGGTATTGAAACCCCCTCTACTCAGCTGACCTCCCGAGGCTGAGTGGACCCCGTTCCAGCCCTCGTACCACTTTTCAAATTTCGTGACAGAGCCGGGAATCGAATCCAGGCCTAATCGCCCATATTATGTGTGACTTTTCTTCAATATTAAACACTCTCTTCTTCATTTGCGATGTCTTCACAGCGATGCTTGCCTTCACTATTTAACAGACAGACTACGAGTAATTTGGAATCTTCAGTCTACTGAAAACACGAGTTTGAAAATAAGCTTTGCATTGTTGTCAGCAATACCCAAATACTCCGTAACAAACAAAAATCTACGTCGATCGGACATTATAGCCGATACATTTCTCAAAAAATGTGATTTAAATTACGTCGTTTTGTACGATATGTCGTAATAAAGCGATTTCTTAATACTGTGTTTATGTAGGATTTAGAAGGGATCGTTAGATTTTGCTGTTATCTCCAATACGGCATTAAAAGCGATGTCGCAAAAACGATTTAGACTGTATATACACAAACGTACCACCTGCACGTTTGTTTTATACGGGTCATAATCGCTACTTTCCACAATTTCCATTCTTCAAAATAAGTTAATTTTAACTGTAAATACACTTAAAGTTAACATTTAAATTGCACATACTCCAAATTGCTGAAGTCCTTCAGTTTTAAGGCTGCTACTTTTTTTCTTTTTTTGCTAGTGGCATTACGTCGCACCGACACAGATAGGTCTTATGGCGACGATGGGACAAGAATGGTCTAGAAGTGGGAATGAAGCGGCCGTGGCCTTAATTAAGGTACAGCCCCAGCATTTTCCTGGTGTGAAAATGGGAAACCACGGAAAACCATCTTCAGGGCAGCCGACAGTGGGATTCGAGCCCACTATCTCCCGGATGCAAGCTCATAGCCGCACGCCTCTAGCCGCACGGCTAACTCGCCCGGTGTTTTAAGGCTGACACGCAACTTCACTTCATGAGATTTTTAAATATAAGTCTGCATTTTCAAGGCTCAAATACTCTCAAATTATGCATTTTTCAAATATTTAAATGGAAAAAAAAATGCATACTTCAAGAGATTTTTTTAAAGAAGTCATCATTCTTTTCAGAGCTCAAATACTCTCAAATTACACATATTTTGTAAACATCTACATGAAATAAGGTGCATACTCCACTTCCTTTCATGAAAATCTCTCGAACCGTTTGTGAACCCCTTCATATACATCAACAATTTACAGCCAAATTCTGCAGCACCTTGGTGATAACTGGGACTCTAACCGGTTGAAACAGAGAGAGCAAACCCTATACAAATATTTGATAGAACTTTGAACTGTCCAGCGGGAGACACAAAGTCAGAAAGTAGTGTTTCTGGGCCTGAAAGGGCTAAAGAGAGTGGGTAAGATTCTTTTCTTTCTTTCTTTCTTTCTTTCCTTCTTTCTTTCTTTCTTTCTTAATCCTTTTTCCGTCCAGGGTTAGTTTTTCCCTCGGACTCAGCGAGGGATCCCATCTCTACCGCCTCAAGTACAGTGTACTGTAGCGTGAGACTTTGGGTTGGGAGGGATAGTACTGGGGAGGAGGACCAGTACATCACCCAGCCGGCCTCATTTGCTACGCTTAACAAGAGATTTGTGGTGGGGTGGGGGAGATTGGAAGGGATAAATAAGGTACCAACCCGGCATTTTGCCTGGAGGATAAGTGGAAAACCACGGAAAAACCACTTCCAGGATGGCTGTGGTGGGAATCGAAATCCCTGTACTCAGTTGACCTCCCGAGGCTGAGTGGACCCTGTTCCATCCTTCGTACCTTTTTTTTCATATTTCGAGGCAAAGCCGGGAATCTAACTCGAGCCTCCGAGGGTGGCAGCTAATCACACTAACCACTACACCACAGAGATGGACTGAATTTTGAAGTACTGCATATAATTCTAATCCAAGAGGAGCTTGATTAGCTCAGTGGCTTAGCTGCTGGCTTCCCACACAGAGGGCAAAGGTTCGAATCACGACCGACTCTGGGTGGCATCGGAAGGGGACCTAACCTTAAATCCCCGGCCAAAACCAAACTGAGCTCGGGTGGATCCAGCGACCACAGAAATACCTGGTATAAGCTAAATAAAGTACATAATTCTAAACCATCTCCGGTGAGGTATAGGTCTTCTGCAATGAGCTAAAAAAAAGTTTCCTGCTTTGATTTGTTTCAATATGACTTTGACGATATAAAAATAGCATATGTATGGGCGCGATGCTAGTAACACCATTCCTCATGCAGCCATTGTTGATTATTGTTTTATATTAACACTAAACAGAGAGGAAATGCAAGTGGCACGACACTTGGAGGAACGAAGGTAACGGTGAGAGTAAATGAAGGGCCACGAAGGGTGCGAAAATAAAAGACTCGCTACGACTCACAAACATAATTCCGTTAGGGTCGGAGGGTCAAGATTTAACCAAGTGAGGTCGAATACAGATTTGGTAGAAGGCAGTTCGGGTTCAGGGAAAGGTATTCCACTGAAGCTCAACTTCTAGTATTCCAGCAAGATATTGTAGATTGAGTAAGTCAAGTGGACTGCATCGTGATTGATCAATGTAAGGCTTTTGATAGGGTAGATCATGGGAGACCACTGGCATAAATTAGTACAATTAGACTAGACAGAAGAGTAACTGAATAGATGGCTATAGTTCTAGAAAACAGAGAATTAGAGTATGTGACGTGTTATCTGATCCTGTAATCATTAAAAGGGGAAGTCCTCAAGGCAGTATTACTGGACCTTTATGTTTTCTTTTATATATTTATAAATGATATGAGTAAGGAGTTGGAGTTAGAGATAAGGCTGTTTGCAGAAGATGTTATGCTGTATAGACTCATAGAGAAATGCATAAGATATAAGATTGTGAGCGATTGCAAAAAAAGACCTTGACAATATTGGGAGATGGAAAGCAGGCAATGGTAGGCTGACAAACGGGATGAAAAGTCAGGTTTTGAATTTCACCAAGAAGAAAAGTCCTCTCAGTTTTAATTAGTGCGTTCATCGGATAAAAGCACCTCACGCATACCACTGCAAATACTTAGCTCTTCATTGGGGTAAACACACAAACGGGATTGTAAATAAAGGTTATAGATGTCTTCACATGGTTATGAGTAGAGCCCGGAAGTTCAGGCATTTATTTTTTCTAAAATAGACAGGCAAATAAGCACTTAATATTTAGGAAATAGGCAGTAAAGTAATTAAAATAGGCATTTATAATGTCAATCGGCACTGAATAATAAGAAATGCTTTAACGTAAACGACGTAACACACATCTGCATCACATTTTAGTACTGAATCTTACATCCCCCTATGGGTGCGGATGAAAGATTAACGTCGACGGTATTCCTTGTCTGTCGTAATAGGCGGCGACTAAAAGGGGAAACACAGCCTCTCAACTTGGAAGTGTGGTTTGGTGACCACGGTTCCCCTAGCTGAGTCTGGCGTCGTTTCCACTCACTTGTGTCCGGTTCCTCCCTCTTACCTTTCCTATCTGACCATCCTTGGTCAACTCTTGTTCTTTTCCGATCCCGGCGGTATTACATTTGTAAGGCCTAGAGAGTCGTTCATTTTCACGCTCTTCGTGGTCCTTCCTTTTCTTTTCCGATACCTTCATTTTTTCGGAATATCGGACCTCTTCCATGTCCTGATTAGTGTTAGTACGGGATGGTTACCAAGTTGTTCTTCATCTCAAAACAATAATCACCACCAGCACCTAATTTGGCCTATACGTAGCAAGGACGGGACCTGGCAACCCTCTCGACCATATCACTTGTGAAGTTTTCAGTAGAGATTTGTGTAAAATGAAAATATCCTTTGTTTAAATGTTATATTTTATCTTTTAAGTAAAAATTAACGTTCGTTATCTTTAATACAGTACATTCAAATTACATATTTTTTTCCTTCAATTGGTTAATTTTAATACAAAAAATAAGAATATGAAATAACCACAACAACTTAAAAGGCAAAAAGGGCATTAAAATATCAAATAGGCTACGCAAGCTAAAATAGGCTCACACAAAAAAAGACAAAATAATAATGGGTCCTACCGTTCTCAAACGTACGAAAACTATGTGAAACTTCGATATGTTCACCCAGATAAAAAGGGCATTTTGCGTAACTCCTTGCCTCCACTTACGAGGGTATTTAGGGAAGTGCTCGGTTGATTTCCAAATTCTTTGAAATTAACCAAGACTAGGTAAACAACTGATAGGGAATCTGCCACCTGGGTGATTACCCTAAATGTAGATCAGTGTTGATTGATTGATTGATTGATTGATTGATTGATTGATTGATTGATTGATTGATTGATTGATTGATTGATTGATTGATTGAAAATGAGGAGACTGGCAGCACAAGTAAGCGCCAGAGTTACGTAGAGGACGGTGGTTGTCAACTCACGCTTCTACGATGAGAGCCCATAAGATCACCCCTTTCGGTCCTCTCTTACGACAGGGAGGGGATTCGTGGCTGCATTCTACCATCCCTACCCACATGCATTCCCCATGTGCAGCCAGTCTCTGCGATGAATGGTGCTGGTTGTTGTATTCATTTCTGTGTTTCTATGGGCTTGGCAAACTGAAATGTAATAGAATATTTTGACTCAGTGAGTAGATATTTCTTTCTTTCTTAATCCGTTTACCCTCCAGGGTTGGTTTATCCCTCGGACTCAGCGAGGGATCCCACCTCTACCACCTCAATGGCAGTGTCCTGGAGCGTGACACTTTAGGTCGGCAAATACAAGTGCGAAGGAGGACCAGTACCTCGCCCTGGCTACCTCACCTGCTACGCTGAACAGGTTCCTTATAGGAGGATGGGAAGATTGGAAGGGATAGACAAGGAAGAGGGAAGGAATCGGCCGTGGCTTGAAGTTAGGTACCATCCCGGCATTTGCCTGGAGGTGAAGTGGGAATCCACAGAAAACCACTTCGAGGATGGCTGAGGAGAGAATCGAAGCCCCTTCTACTCGGCTGACCCCCGAGGCTGAGTGGATCCCGTTGCAGCCATCGTATCACTTTCTGAATTTCGTGGCAGAGTCGGGAATCGAACCCGAGCCTCTTGGGGTGGCAGCTAATCACACTAACCACTACACCACAGACGTGGACGAGGAAGTAAACGGGAAATGATATTAGTCCTTATTTCCCTAGTACATATACCTCTTTACGGATGGCTACGCTATCACTGTCAGCTGATGATGCGCTATTGGGCATCCAACGTCCTTTCGGGCTAATGACTCAACGTACATACATTAATAAATACATACATACAGTACACATTCAAACAGCTCAGGTTATCATTAGTTGCTTAGGGCATTGTGCTTAGAAATCTCGAGAACTTCGTGTTATCTGTGTGTTAACATGTTTGACTGGTGCTCGTATTATAGCGTTTATCCATCTATGCTAATAAATGGAGTTCGAATAGTAGCGATATATAAACATAGATATATGTCCGGCTTTATGGCTAAATGGTTAGCATGACGCCCTTTGGCCCAATGGGTCTCAGTTTCGATTCCTGGTCGGGTCGGTGATTTTAACTTTCTTTCTTTCTTAATTCGTTTACCGCCCAGGGTTGGTTTTTTCCTCAGCCTCAGCGAGATATCCCACCTCTACCGCCTAAAGTACGGTATACTGCAGCGTGAGATTTTAGGTCGGGAGGGATAGTACTGGGGAGGAGGACCAGTACTTCGTCCAGGCGGCCTCATTTGCTACGCTGAACAAGAGCCTTATAAGAGGATGGGAAGATTGGAAGGGATAGACAAGGAAGAGGGAAGGAATTGGCCGCGGCTTGAAGTAAGGTACCATCCCGGCACTTGCCTAGAGAAGTGGGAAACCACGAAAAACCACTTCGACGGAGGCTCAGGAGCGAATAGACCCCCCTCTACTCAGTTGACCGCCCGAGCCTGGGCGGACCCCGTCCGTCTTCGTACCACTTTTCAAATTTCGTGGCAGAGCGGAAATCGAACCTGGGCCTGCGGTGGTGGCAGCTAATCACACTAACCACTACACCAAAGAGGCGGACTGCGTTGGTACAGGACGAATTCAAAATGTGTAACATCACGTGCCACACATGTTCATAACGTTTCTTAAGGTTATTGAACACGTAGATGAACGGAAGTTGCTGTAATGACACAAACATACCATTATCTTTTCGCGTAATTCTGGAATATTTGTAGGTGGGTCATCTGCCTTAAAAGAAGTTTTTTTTTTTTTTTTTTTTTTTTTTCAAAACGTCCCATATATAAGCGTCTCAAAGCGTGAGATCCGTAGAGCAGGAAGGGCACGGAAATGGAGTTTCACGAGAAATCAGGCGGTCTCCAAAGTGTTGTTGCAGAAGCGTTAGTGACTACTCACGGTGTGGGCTATAGCTCTATTTCGCTGCATCTATTGTCGTTTCTGGCAAGGCAAATCCCATACGAATGCGGTAATAATGAGGTCTCTGCAAACCACCTGGTCTACTGCCTTTGTATCCTGTGGAGCATCTTCAACGAAATAAGGGTCCAGGTAAAGCAGATACCCGAGATTTACTTCACCAAATAAACCCGTGTGCACGTTTCGAAGTAACAGAAATATTTTTTAAAATTAAAAGATCAGTTACAAATCGCCATATGAACTCAGTTTTAAACAGCATATGTCAGTCAATTAATAAAGTGCCAACAGTGAATACTTTTTAAGTGCTATTTTTCGGGGCGTCAAACGTGGATATACTTTCCTTTTTATTTTTATTTTGCTAGTGGATTTACGTCGCACCGACACAGATAGGTCTTATGGAGACGATGGTATAGGAAAGGCCTAGGAGTAGGAAGGAAACGGCCGTGGCCTTATTGAGGTACAGCCCCAGCATTTGACTGGTGTGAAAGTGGGAAACCACGGAAGAACATCTTCAGGGCTGCCGACAGTAGGATTCCAACCCACTATCTCCCGAATGCAATGTGGTGGATTTACTTGATGAGGAGAGTGTCTTCTTAAGGTCGGTCAGAAGGAGAGAAAACATAAATTAAACAGTCTCCATGAATGTTTTAGTCCTGAGATAAATTTAAAAGCAAAATGTATATTTTAGGAGACACTAAAATATTAACTTGAAACATACACTTGCCACTGTCCATTGTATATTATTTAAAACATTAGAAGTGGAAATTTCCGCCTCTATCGTGTAGTAGTTAATGTGATTAGCTGCCACCCTCGGAGGTCCGGGTTCGATTCCCGGCTTTGCCATGAAATTTGAAAAGTGGTACGAGGGATGGAACGGGGTCCACTCAGCCTCGGGAGGTCAACTGAGTAGAGCGGGTTCGATTCCCACCTCAGTCATCCTGGAAGTGGTTTTCCGTGGTTTCCCACTTCTCCTCCAGGAAAATGCCGGGATGGTACCTAACTTAAGGCCACGGCCACTTCCTTCCCTCTTCCTTGTCTCTCCCTTCCGATCTCCTCATCCCCCACAAGGCCCCTGTTTAGCAGAGCAGGTGAGGCCACCTAGGCCAGGTTCTGGTCCTCCTTCCCAGTTTTATCCCCCAAACCAACGTTTCAAGATCCAGGACACTGCCCTTGAGGCGGTAGAGATGGCATCCCTCGCTGAGTCCGAGGAAAAACCAACCCCACTTTACCACAACAGAAATGCAAGAAGAGAGGCATCATCATCATCATCATCATCATCATCATCATCATCATCATCATCATTAAGTCGTTTCATTCCGACCCTCCTGGGGTGGGCGGGCCATCAGCTCAACTAGGAGCTCTTCGTCCGTCGAAAAGAAAGAAAATGTAAGAAGAAGTCCACAATGGTGTATGTATCGTACATACAAGATAAAGAGAAGAGTTACTGAAGAGGCGTGGGGATACCACAACCAACAAGGCGGAACCCAGGGAGGACCCGCAGTGCCTCCGCCCAAGCGAGCCTTACTAACACCAGAGGCGAAAACTTTATTGATACCGCTAGGCATCTCGGGCGCGCATTACAGAAAGAGAAAACAATAGTGAGAATACACAAAAACAATTACAGATATTGTGGCGGGACATGTAGAGGGGTCGGGAGGTAGGTAGAAGGAGAAGGACACGGGTAATATTGTAGAAGGAGATAATACAGGGTTGTGGTGATATTAGTGACGGAAGTGGCAAGGAGTCGGAGAAGTTCTAGGATCGAGAGAGGCGGTAGACTGAAATGAGGCTGTGGAACTGGAGGGTGGATGGTGGGTGGCGGCGCAGGGCGAGAGCGAGGAGGGAGAGGACGGGTAGGAGAGCTAACATCGCGGGGCGGGGAGCGGGAAGGTTCCACACGATAGGTTCGCCGATGAAGATGGACGCCAGTGGTGAGCAAACGGTTAACTTCTTCGAGGGTAGAAAATTGAAGGCGAACCAAATACGTCGGGCCATGTGCGTTGAAAATGCGGAAAGCTCTCCGAGCCGGAACTCCTGCCTGGCGAAGGTCGTGCAGGAGGTCTTGTTCTGCGATGACAGGATCAACACCACGAAGAACACAACTGAAAGTTGTGGGCGGTTGTGAAGCCGTGGCAGCACCAGACGCCGGGACGGAGGCTGGCTGAGCAGTTGTGACAGAGTCGGCAGGGGGTAGCGGGGAACTTGGGACTGTTGTGGTGATAAAGGTGGTAGGAGTAGAAAGTAACGGAGAGGGATGACTAGACGTGAGAGTGGTGGGAGAAGGAGACAGTTGAACAGAAGTAGAGACGGTGGGGGCTATAGAAGTAGTAGTAGTAACGGAGGACGACGTAAAGGTGGGGAGCGGGGGGAACATGTTAGGTGGATAAGGGAAATAGGGTGAATCCAGAGCGAAGACTTCGTAATATGGAATAGTGATCATATTCTGGAGAAGAGCTGCAGGAAGGGCCACTACGTCGTAGCGGCGACCATTGACGCAAGCCCCACTGGTTTCCAGGGCAATGGCATCGTCGAGGGTAAAACACTGGACCAGAGCTTGAGTGGAGAGTTCTCGAGTGGTGCGATGTAGAAGCCTGCGAACAGCACAAATTGGGAGGGCGGTAATAATCGTCTCGTCGTCAACATCGAGGTCCACGCCTAGGATGAGACGGGTCTTCAGGACAAGATCCGGCCGGGCCGTCATAGTAGAGATGGGAAGGCGACAGCCAACGAGTCGTCTGCCCGTATGCTTCTGCTTGGGCCGGCTGAGGATGCGAATGAGGTGAGCGCCACCCAGCCGAAAAAATGCGTGGACACTTGAAGAGAGAGATGGATGAAGAGAGGCAGAAAACACAATCGCCGAATTCCTATATGAATGCTGGTCTTCTAACCTCAACTAATTTTCGACCAAGGACAGCAATCCTCTACCTTCTTCTCTTGATCCAATCCCGAGACCAGCATTTCCTGACATTTCTTTTCTTCCATTTTACCACTGTACAACATATAATTGCAGCTAAAGCAGCAAGTTTTGCTTTGTTTATTGGAGCCATACTCTCAAACACACAGTAAGTTGAACAGCTGATTCTTGGTTTAAAAGTGTATCGATAGATGACAGCACATACGCATCGTAGTTCAGAAATGGGTTCATAGATGGCCCTCCTGATGCTTCAACGGATTTTATAAAATAATTTTACCGTGAGCAACACAACTCGTTTTCACCAAATGTTTATAAAATTAATTGTACAACAAATTTTACGAAACATTTTACCGTGAGCAATAGGCATTTTAAGACATATTTGTGTCGGTGCAACGTAAAACAAATAGCCAAAAAAGAACATATTTCTTGCGACGGTTAAAGAGGGGGAGACTGGATCGATTCTCCACGCAAGGTCTCTTTTTGTTCGGTCGGGTGATTCCACACTTCTACTATTTCACCCCGCCGATCCCAAACACGCATAACGGCCTGACACCTCGTTGGAAGTCGGCCTCCCACCATGTATACTTGTATCATCGAAGAAGTCAACCTTGCTCTCTCCAACGACGACATCCAGACCGCCCTCCGCGGGACCGGCGTCCATAGCGCCTCACGGCTCTATGATGGCCCCGACCCATCTACTGCTGTCCTTCTGTATTTCGCCTTTGAAGACGACCGCAATCGCCTCCAAGCAACCGGAGCGCTCATCCATGGCTGCCGACACCGACTGACCTCTACTCCATCATATATATTAGCCCAGCTGCCAGAAGATGAGCCTGCTACGCCTGTTACAACTGCTTCGCCCGTCGTAACCTTACCCCCTCCTCCATCGCCACCGTTGTTCCCTAGTCATACCAACCCTGTTACCACCACAACTACTACCACCACCACCACCACCATCACCACCATCTCTGCATCCACCTCACCAACCCACCCTACTACCACTACAACTCTATCCCATCCTTTACCCCTTATGATGTCTACACTCCCCAACCCTCTCACCACTGATCAACCAAGACCTCAATGTATAAACTCCCAGCCCCCTGCCGAGCGAACAAACACAGGGACTTCAATAAACATGGCCAATCCACCATCACCACCACCGTCGCCCAACCGCACTACTAACTACAGCTGTGTTGCTTGCGGTGTGGACCCAAGCATTCCTACTGACGACATCGCTACTCACCTCCGCCAGAAAGGACTACCCGTACAACGAGCGTTTCTGATACACAACGCTGATGGTCCAACGATTTTAGTTCGCCTCTACCTGCCGACGCTCGAAGACGTGAACCGACTCATCACTCATGGGATCCAGCTATATGGACGTCAACATCGTGTGGAACCCTCCCGCTCGCCTCCCCAACCTCCGACCCGATTTACCTCTCCTCGTCGCCGACTCCGGTCGGACCCTCCTCCTGTTTACCCATCTCCACCAGTTTGTCCTCCTCTTCCTCCAACTGGTTTCATCCCCCCAACCCTCCCAACGTTTGAACTCCTTCGTCTTCTCCTCGCCTCTCTTAATCACATAACAGCCACCCTCCATCTCCTTACATTGCACCTTTACTCTGATACTTCCTTCTAAGCTTCATCTCTCCCCCTTACACATCACCTTATCCCTCACACCCTTTTGTAAATCATATATGTATTTATGTATCATGTACTTATGACTTAAATAAAGCAATTGTGTAATACCCAGGCATAGGCACAATTCCTCTTCCATCTCCTACCTCTTCACATCCTTTACTCACCTCCTTCTTCCATCACATCTCCCCAACCCGCCCGCATCTCTTGGCCAGAGAGAGGGCGACACCCTCTAGGTGGCCCGCCCCACCCCTTCAGGGTGGGGAATGAAAGCATTTGATAGATAGATAGATAGATAAAGAGGGCCATGAGTCAGTCTAACTCCAACCATCGAGATGTTCACTTGTGACAGTGCGGAGGGAACGTAACTAAGCCTAGAAATAAATATCTATGGATATTCGTCATTTAATAGTGAAATTACATTATGAAGGTAGATAATAGGGCAATATAGCGGGGTTTGTGGGGAAGACTCGTGCAACTGTTCAAACAATTATGCGCAATTTCAAATTGAACGGTATTGTGATGCACTAATCACGTCCTGGCCGTCCACTCATATTAAATGACCGCGATGTTCGGTCAGTCTTGAAGACAGTGTAGTCCAATCCACGAACAAGTGCCCATAAAATAGCGACAGGTATAGAAAACACTACCCATAAGGCTGCACATCCCGAAACTGTAAGAAGGACTTTACGGCAAGCGGATATCGAGGACTAAGTGCAAGACTTAAACCTCTAATTACGGAGCAGAATCGGTGGAGGTCCTACGAAGTATTGAGAGTGATCACTTTTTTGCTATTTGCTTTACGTCGCACCGACACAGATATGTCTTACGGCGACGATGGGATAGGAAAGGTCTAGGAAGAAGGAAGCGGCCGTGGCCTTAGTTAAGGTACAGCCCCGGCATTTTTCTGGTGTGAAAATGGGAAACCACGGAAAACCATCTTCAGGGCTGCCGACAGTGGGGCTCGAACCCACGATCTCCCGATTACTGGATACTGGCCGCACTTAAGCGACTGCAGTTATCGAGCTCGGTGAGAGTGATCACTATTGTCGTATGTAGACTTTTATGAAGTGCTACCTTTAGTTCTTTTTCTATTTTTTATTTTCTATTTTTGTCACAAAATAAGTACGTGAATGTTTATTTTTGTTATGACACCGTTTATGTCACTGTAAAGAAGCACGGTGGTATAAAACTTCTTAATATTTATTTGTGTTTCTTGTATTCTGTAAGTAGAACATTTGCTAGGTGTACAAATAGACTTTAGTGACTGATCGTACATATGTGAAAGGTTTTTCTTTCTCTTTTGACTTATACGAAAACTGGATTGTGTGTGCGTATTTCTGATTGTAATTTAAAGTACGCACTCAGAATTGCTGCAGTCGATCCCTTGTTCCAGACATTACCGGTATAATTGCAAAGAAATAGGAAAAGAAGAGCTAGAGAAGATAAATTGTGTGCTCAAACCAAACTGCAAGAAGAGTATTTTGACACCGGTAACATTGTCCATACAAGAGAGTGTCTCCACTCACCGCACATAAACATTTCACAGTGAGGGGAGAATCAGCGGGGAACGTGAAGAAGGTGGAGACAGGCCGAATGAGTGAGAGAGATGTAGGGAAATGGTCAACCTAGTGAAGTCGTGTCTTGCACCTTGCGCCGTGCAGTGCATTGGCGGATGCACCCTAAGAGGCCCTGCTCCTGACGAAACTCTTCAAAATGTATTCCTGTATCAATGTTCAAAGAGAGCAAGTCTCTTTTCTTAAGAAAGACCTTCCTTGCTTGTGCTAGACTGCATTTTATGTCCTCCTTACTTCTGCAATCGTTAGTTATTTTTCTACCCAATAACAGTTTTCATCTACTTCCTTTAAGACTTAAATTCCTAATATAATATTTTCTGCATCATCTGTCGTTTTTCGACTGCACCCCGTTGCTAAAAAATTGAAGACTATCATAAAATATGGAGGTATTTAAAACAATTGTATTGTCTTATATCCAAACCATGTCATAATAAAAGGAATAAACCAAATTTTTTGCAAACATAGTGCAGTAATACTATTATATATTTTACGAATATTACGTAATTATATATTTAATTGAATATTTCACTGATACCACTTTTTTGTACATATTTCGTACTTTGATTTACATGAAAAAAAACCGGGCTCTAACAATAAGTTTTAGACGACTAAATAACATAAAAACTACTCGTCTTCTTTCTCCAAATTCTTCCCAGCCCAAACTTTGCAAAACTTCGAATATTCGCAACCTTGGCACTAACACCGGAAGGCCATTGCTAGAGTGTCACCGATTCAGTTCAAACGTGTCCGACTCGTTGGCTGAATGGTCAGCGTACTGGCCTTCGGTTCAGAGGGTCCCGGGGATTTTAACCTTCATTGGTTAATTCCAGTGGCCCGGGGGCTGGGTGTTTGTGCTGCCCCCAACATCCTTGCATCTCACACACCACACAAAACACTATCCTCCACCACAATAACACGCAGTTACCTACTCATGGCAGATGCCGCCCACCCTCATCGGAGGGTCTGCCTTACAAGGGCTGCACTCGGCTAAAAAAATTGCCACACGAAATTAAAATTAAAGTTAAAACGTCAGCAGGTTGATCTACATAAAAAATGAACAGATACGTGTCCGAAGATTTGTGCCATTGTGGTCCTCACGTAACAAGAAAATAATAATTTTAATTGAAATTTAACAGTTTACATATCTACTGGTAATGTGCGCGCGAGTACACATAGTGCCGCTAGTCTATACACACTGCTATTAAAAAGTGAATTGACTTATGTAGTTCGCAGTCATACAGAATAATCATTGAATATTATAAATATTACATCGCGAATTAGAACGGAATTTTCTAACCACCCCGTCCCGAGGAAAAGTTATTCTAGAGAATTTATAATAGCTTCCTTTCTTGGAAACATAAAATTCTGAAATTTATAAAAAATGTATGAAACAGTCCATTGTATATATTGTGATAACGAGTTTTTGAGAAACAATTTCTTAAATTTTGCTCATGGTTGAAACATATTTAAAAACGGTCACGTTTTGTATTCCACATGCGATAAAAAATTTCAATTAAAAATTCCAAATCTACATGACGTAACGTGAGATGAAAAGAGGAAAATAATTGTGTTATTGGATTTTCTGTAGGCCTATTGCTTATTTCATAAACACTCTCCAAACTCTAGTGCACATAATATTTTGGTCGACAGTAGTGGTCAGTGTAACTAACTTACACGCGGACGTCTGGAATGCGAGACTCGCGAGCGATTTTTATATTCTTTTTAATTTTTTATTTTATTCCCCATTTTCTTCTATCTTTGACCTTGTCCATGTGGTTTAGTAAATGAGCAGGTTAAGTATAGACTGTTTTACAAACTCATTTACTATCCTTCCGCCTTGCCACTCACGGCCTGAAAAAGCCTCGCATTTTTCATAATATTTGTACTGCTCCAGTTACGATAAGAGTCGAACAAAGGAGGTTTACGTTTTACAACAACAAAAAATAAAAGTAAAGAAAAATAGCACTCATACTATGAATTGTGGACATATATTTGTTTCGGAATTAGCGGAATATTATGCCCCATATTTTGTACCAATAATTACTTTTTGTTAGCGAATATCAATAGGGGAATAATATATATGATCTATTTCTCACACACTACAGAACAAATAGTATTCAAGGTGTCATCAAAGCTTTAAAACTACCAAATTAAGCCACTTGATCAAACTAGAAAAGATTTTCTCAATGACTGAATCAGAGGACCTAATTCGTTTCATTCAAAAGCTGTTTTAAATAAATATTAAATCTCATTAAAATCGTGAAGGTAACTAATGCTAGTTTAGTTAACTTAAACCAGAACATACCTAAATAGTTCAAAGTGGTCGTAAATTAGGCAATTTAAATCTTGAAAACATAGGACATATTCTCGGGATTCTAAGAGACGCCGTCATGCTGAAATTTCGCCCTGCAGAAGTTATTTAATGTAGTAGAAGTTAGGGACACGGAACTATACACATTAATTCCCAAATCGCATCCTCTACTTCCCAATGGGGAGGGGACGAGAGTCTAAAGCAATATTTGAACCAGATGCCGTTTTCTGTGTTCTTCACGTAATCACCTCTCAGACGTAAACTGTGAATTTTACGACAGGAAGTCCTTATATTAGTAGTAATCAGAGTGGAGTTCATTTCCACACAAGACAGGTACACTGTCAAGGACTGAGCACATTCAATTACTTCATACACAAGACTGATAGCTATAAGCGATACACGAGTACAGTCCTCAAGATGTGGGAAGCTTCCGGACCTCCGACGTAACCTTCTGGGGTGAACAAGCAGAAGACCAAAGTAGCTAATGTGAAGTTTGACATTTCGCAATCACCCGCAACTCATAATATAAGGCTTATGAAAATGAATTGTAGTGTCTGTAGTCATAACGTGTCAAACACACTGTACCTAGAGCCATGATGCCATTGTGTGAATGTGCATATGCCTGGTAAGTATCCTGCCTTATGTGCAATAGTGGCTGTTATTTGAGTAGTCTGGTTCAGGACATAGACCTGTTCCTGTGTTAACCAATCTAGTACTGTCTGTGGGATACGTGTAAACTATTGTGCGTTTAGAAAAACGACTTGCAACCCTCATACTGTGGTACGGATACTGGTAAATTAAGTGATGCAGAATTACCAAGCATCACATCTAAGCCACCAGGTTTTGAGCTCGCCAGAAAAATTTGGTGTACTCTAAACCGAATCAGAACTAATTGTGGTAGATGTGCAGACTCCCTTTATAAATGGAAGAAAATTCCATCTCCCGAGTGTAGTTGTGGTGCTGAAAGACAAACTGTTCAGCATATTATCCAAGAATGCCCTCTATCAGCCTTCTCAGGAGAACCAGCCGAGTTCCTGATGGCTACTCAAAACAGTGTAAATTATATTAGAGATACCAATCTGACATTTTGACTTAATGTGTTCAGACGTGAAAATAATTTTAAAATACTTTTATTGTGATGTGATTGTAAACCATACGATAAATAATAACCAAGCAGACAACACGCCTCCAACATACATCGACAGGCGCATTGCACGTGAGTTGTATAACTTACTGAAGTAACATGCCCGTGGCAGCGCTATCATGTAGGAAGTGTAGAAATTGTGTTGCGATAGCGATAGAACGTCGGACACTCTTTATCTGAAGGTAATGAAACGCCAGGGACTGCAGCTCACAATGTGACAACCAGTTTCAGTTCCTATGAACCATCAACTCCCCCCCAGAGTGAAAAAGAAAAGTATCTCTCCTGAGAAAACAATGCAAAATATTTATGACAGAAAAACGATGTAGCAACTGTCTGAAAAATCAAGACATCGCCGGAAAAGGTGAGGCCAATAGTGAGGGCATTTGAGGTGGGTCGAGAGAACACAGAGACTGTTCAAGTTTCGCGAGTCTGAACTAATGAATATTTATTTTTCAAACCTTGACATTTTTTGGAATCCTATCTTTGGAAAAACATGATAACTCTCATAGAAGAGGGGAAGTTGAGAGGACACTATACTTCTTTCTCAGTACAGTGATGAAACCCGAGGAAGCTAGCGCGATGTTGCTGTTGCTTACTTTGCTTACTTAGACTGACTAGACGTCCTCCCGCAGTTTGTGAGTACAGCAGGACGCCCAAATGTCCTCCTTTGTCCTTCATACGACCTGATATTTCATAACTTAGCAATAGAGTAAGATCTCTTCCATACATTCGTCTGTAGATCATGCAAACGCTGCCAACTTAAGTTTCTGAAGCGTTCTATCCATTAATTAAGAAAAATAGCATCATCTGGAAATTATAATAAATTGTAACATGATTGTGTCCTCTGTTAAGAATAACTTACTACTCACCTCCTTTGAAATTAAAAACTCTGGAAAGCATTATGATGAACAAGTATAATATCCATCAAAATGTTAATTTCTTGAATATTTTGAAGTGTTCCCCAATTTATTATTAAAACCATCTGAAAAGTATAATAAAATGTAATATAATTTTTCCTCTGTTAAGGTACACTACATAAATAATTGTATTTCAATTTCATAATCATTCCGTACTCCGAAACATGTTTCATATAAGTGGGTAACATTCCTTCTTTGGCAATAAGGATACCTGGTCAACCTATGCCTGCAGGCAGGAAGAAAAAAACAGAAGGAGGTGAGACGGGATCGTCAAACGGTAGCTTTTAGGCTTAACTTTGGTCATTGTAGCGAGGATCCAAGTGAACACCGAGATGCTACTAACTTCCTTACGCGAAACTCCATGGCGAGTCAAGAAGAGAGTAGCACGTTTCTTCCTGAGTCACAGGAAGCCTAGTCTGCAGGGGTCATGCAAGTTCCTGTTTTGATACCCAGACCTGCCTTCCCTGACACATCTACGCGGCATGCAGGTTCTCGAATCCCGGAGCTTAGTGCGAAAGGTGCTTTAGACCAATGACAAGGGAAGCTCTCCGATCTCCCGAAGATAAGAAACGCGTTACTTTCCGGGGTGAACAAACAAGAGACCAAAGTAACTAGTGTGAAGAGCGCCATTTCGCAATCACGCGCAACCCCTAAATCAAGGGTCATGAAAGTAGATTGCTAACTAGGGCTCGGAAGTTGAAGATCTATTTCCGGCTCTGCCACGAAATTTGAAAAGTGGTACGAGGGCTGGAACGGGGTCCACTCAGCCTCCGGAGGTCAAATGAGTAGAGGTGGGTTCAATTCCCACCTCAGCCATCCTGGAAGTGCTTTTTCGTGGTTTCCCACTTCTCCTCCACGCAAATGCCGGAATGGTACCCAACTTAAGGCCATGGCTGCTTCCTTCCCTCTTTCTTACCTATCCTTTCCAAACTTCCCATCCCCTACAAGGCCTCTGTTCAGCATCGCAGGTGAGGCCGCCTGGGCGAGGTACTGGCCATCCTCCCCAGTTGTATACCCGACCTAGAGTCTGACGCTCCAGGACACTGCCTTTGAGGCGGTAGAGGTGGGATCCCTCGTTGAGTCCGAGGGAAAAACCAGCACTGGAGGGTAAGCAGATTAAGAAGAAGAAGAAAAAATACTTCTCCGTTCAGACAATTATATTATTAAATTAACATTTAAGTACTTGCAGAATTTAATTTTTTCTATCCATGGTGTAGGAGTAGCGTGCCTGCCTCTTACTCGGAGGCCCCGGGTTCGATTCTCGGACAGTTCAGGGATTTTTACCTGGATCTGAGGGCTGATTCGAAGTCCACTCAGCCTACGTGATTAGAATTGAGGAGCTAGCTGACGGTGAGATAGCGGCCCCGGTCTAGAAAGCCAAGAATAATGGCCGAGAGGATTCGTCGTGCTGACCACACGACACCTCGTCACCTGCAGGCCTTCGGGCTGAGCAGCGGTCGCTTGGTAGTCCAGGGCCTTTCAGGGCTGTAGTGCTATGGGGTTTGATTTGAATGAATTCATAGAAACCCGCAAAACTGGAATCACATTTGGCTTAACCACATTAGGGTTACTGAAATGGGAATTCAGAAAGCTTACCTCAGTTGGCTTTGCAATATATCACAATAATCATCTCCAGGTTCTTAGGTGTAAATGGCGTTGGTTTTCACACAGCACCTTGGAAAACACCGAGAAACTTCTCTCCACATCAGCGGATGGTAAAGGTTCATACTGGAAGGAAGTGAGATCTTTCTCTTCAAAAAAATTCCATCAAAATTTTCTCTTTTCAATATTGTACTTATCTTGCACACCACTTGATATCCCTCGGGGTTTTCTCAAGCGTTAATTTCATGTCATTTTCTATTTTCAGTTATGGTTCATATATGTATTTACTACAGAACATATGTTTAAGAGATGATGAATTAATGATGATTCGAATTGAGAATGGGCGGTAAAAACGTAGTCGAAAGCAGCTTAAGTTGCAAACAGAGCCGTTGAAAAACCTAGAACCTGTTTTCCAGTCATTGATCGAGTTGGGGATGAAATGAATGAAGCCCCCATCTAAAACCCACCATTTACTGGCCTACGCGGACCCAAAATGAATATATATTATGCTGGCCTCATCTTCGGTTACTTGAGGAAAAAAAGGATTTTTTATCAAATTCCGAGCCCTATTCATAACACTTGATATCAACAGGTGTTGAAGAAAATAAAAGCTATTGATTAAGGTCGTAATACTTTAAGAAGCATTCTTACATTTCTTAGGGGGAGGTCCGTTTACTACCTGCCTGGGTGGGAACAAGAGAATAGCGGGTATGGTTGCCATGGAAACGGGGGCGGGTCCCCAGCGGTTGTTATGGAGATAAGCCTGATGACCGGCTTGTGTTGCTTGGAGTTGCCGAACTTCTCACTTCTGAGATGTGTACAACAGAACAGAGCGGTCTGAACAACGAACAAGTGAGACGGAAGCGAAGGGAAAGAGAAAGGAATGCAGGAATGTGGCAACACTGTGCAATGCTTCTCCCTACAGCCTTGTCTTTCGGAATGCTTCTTTCAGTATTATGGGTATAGTCAGCTGAAGGAGTCGATACACACAATATAATGGTCATAGGTTATGATATGATTTTCATTTCCGTGTTGACGTATAACTAATATAATAGAGTTCGAGGGATGTTCCACCTTTCAACCCAATGTAAAACATTTATAATTTATTAAGTAAAGACTGGTTTCGACTTCCTTGGAGTCATCATCAGTTCTTGTAGATAATTAAATCATTGAGAATCTGATAACAATCACAATGGCGATTGCCTACATACTTATCAATAGGTTGTCCTAAAACCTAATGACAAATTATACACACATTGACATGAAACGCACACGTCAATGTGTACATTTCAACTAGTCTGTTGTGTGTTCCACATACACACGGTAGTATTTTTAAACCAGAACCAAGAACTTTCTTAAAATGCCAAGCGTTTCTGGTCGATGTGTATTGAACCCTTTGGTCCGTACTGAAGGATACCTACCTTTCTTACCTATCAGCAAAGTTCATAGGATCTGTCTCTTGGGTCGTATCGGGTTCTTCGTCACTTGCTGAGGTAAAGGTAGGGTTCAGTAATTCTAATCTATCTACTGAAATGAAAGGTTTGTTTAAAAAAGTTCATATTTATTCAAGTAATTCCTGTAGCATTTATGATTTATCAACGGTATCATTCAACTCAATTGTGTACACTGGACACCACAATTATTTTACATAGAGGGTCAGAACACTGGTGTGAGCCTTTGACGTAACTGCCTGATGGGCATCCTTACTAGAAACCATTGTCTCAATCATTAATTTAAGAAAGGAAAGTCTGGAAATCCTTAAATTCGGCTTCCATGTGAGACTCCATGTACCATCTTAGTGATTCTTTATGGTCCAGCCCTCGTAACACGAACTCTGGACTCTGGGTATAATTAAGGCAGTCCAATCGGTGTGTGCCACACAGTGGTTATACGACATGGGCCCTTAATTGAATCGATGTGACCTGCGACTATGTCATGGACCGACATCTAAACTTCTAAGTTACTTTAAAGTCATTGTGGATGATGACCGCAAGGAAAATGATGCTACAGCGGCATATGGCCCTAATCTAAGTCACTGAGGTTGATGACCCCCTGACCATTCCAAGTTTCTAAGCTGAAGTTACATCGGTTGATGACCAAAGTTTCCACTTTACTACCCCAACACCTTTACTGCTCAATCAATCAAAGTCAAATTATGCAACAACAACAATGCTCAGAATACTTTGTGGCAGTAAAATCCATTACCTTAATCGTTACGTTAACATTTACTGTACATATACCCCAGAAAATAAACTACGATTTCCAGAATGCATCTTCAAGTTATTCGCTTGATTTTATATTTCGAAATACGGTTTTCACTTAATTTAATAATTAAATAAATTTAAATGATTTAATGAAATCTTAAAGAACAACAAATTTTATTTCCACGGACGAATGGTTTCTTCACAAATTCCTACACAATGTGACGTAAATTTTTTTAAATCATGTGATGTTTATCTGTTGATTCCGGTAGCTGGAAAAGAACTATTACATCATTCATGTCCAGTTTTATATCTTGTTTCATGACTCCACACTTTAAAACTAATCTAACCCTAGCCATTATTAACACTTGGATAACCCTAATAATTACGTACAAACCAAAACCAACTCGTCGTATAATTACAATGTCATATCTCGTCATAACATTTTATAAAGTTTGCGCACCCCTCACAGACAAAACAATCATCACTACCACCGCTCTATATTTTGGACAACCCTGAATTTGGCTCACCCTGCTCATTATACTCTAAGCTCGTGGTCTCAAATGTACATTACGTTCTCAATTAAACAAATTCACAGTATCCAACTACTCGCACGTTATTCCCGGATGGAAATTTCAACTAGATTTCGTAATTATTTATCTCCGTCGCCACGAATGAAATCTCAATCCTACACGTAAACCACAACATGTTCCGTTATATAACTGTTCCTCCTCGATCAGCTGCCGGTCTCTGATACAAAACGACCCTTCTCCGCCTGTCAGTCTCGATATGAAACATCTGTTCATCATGCCTGACTGACCTCAAAGAAGGAAACATTTAACTTCGCAAAAGTCTAATTACCAAATACGATATATTCTGACCACCCAAATATGCACATAGATTTACTTTTACAAGTCCCACAATAATTGTACACATCGCAAATTAATACCGGCGCGGATTCTCGTATTCTGCTTTCCATTCCCAACATTATAACATCTTCCTCGGGCTTCCACAAGTCCCGCCTTCATTGACAGGTCTCCAACACCTGATCCACAAATCTCATCTCGACTCACACGACAAAACTAACCTCTGTTTCCCAAACTCACGGCCATCACTGACAAAAAAATATGGAATAAAAATCCTTACTAGAATTCATGACGTCTAATAACGCACAGTGCTTTAACAATGAATAACTTCGCATAAAATGATATCGTATTTCAATAACTGGATTTTCACGAAAATGACATACAAGTTTCCTGATATTATGGTCACTCAGACACGGCTTAAACGGACATAGAATACACTACACTCATGACAAATTCACCGACCTGCGTTACTCAACACTACGTACAGCGCTTCCATCCGATTGAAAATGGGTAACCACGGATCCCTTCTGCACCAACTCCATCAAAATTCCAATTGAAAATTTTACATCGAATGAACATGTTAATTTGACATCACAAAATATAGGCAATAAACACACGGAAATGACGATCTACATTGGACGTGATATCACTTCGAAACCCTATTTAATAACTTTTTACAACATCATACGGCACTCGCAAGACTTCAAAATTTTATCCAAGTGAAAAATAAAACAAATGACCCTTTTTCTTCGTATTCTGACATTTACAAAAACCACATAGGGGCGACCAACTGCGTCGTATATGCCCCATAAAATAAACCACTAATTAGACATCATGAAACAAGATAATAGGTGGTAAGATGGTAAGTCACATACCTTAAGTCACGCCAGCATTCATCTTAGGGCTCACCTGTGATGCTGGCATTTTTATTTAGCCATTTTTACATTTCTGGCTGTACAGATCATCTTGTTCTTCCGGTTTCCTGGAAATAAAGTATTAAAAAAAGAAAATGCCCTTCACTTGTCGTCCTTGTTAATCGCACACGACGGACTGTAATTATTTCCCGCACAAGAATTACTTTCTTTACCACACACACTTAATACAAATTTATTCGGTACCTTGACCGTCCTTTTTGTACAATTATTTCACTAAAGAAAAAAACTATCTCCACATGGAGTCAAGACTCCAGAAAATAAACTATTGGTTGGACTTAGTCTACTTTTGTCGTTCGATTACTGAGCAGTTCAACCCTCCGTCTTCAGCCTCGTGATACAAAATGCAGGGGCTTCATCATGGCGTCTCTTCTTATTTATAGAAACTACCTCTCTCTCCGGGCATTTTACTTTGCCGCCAAGAAAATTTCCGTAACTTTTCTGACTTAACTGAACTGTAATCACAAGAGTTTTGAAGGTAACCACATACTTGCTACATTGCCGGCGGTAATGTTCATGGACATTTAACATTTATTCATATTCAATTAGCTGGGTAAATGACCTCATTTGATAGGCACTATATTTTTGTCGACTTGGTGTGGGTAAGCGAGACACGCGCGTCCTTCTGAAATAATCCACCGAAATGACTTAGATTCGTCAGCGGTCGACACGTGCGAATGACGTCACGTAACCCAGAGCGTGGGACGGAAAGTAGCCATCCCCTCGCCACGTGTAAACTCCGTGCTATCAAAAAATCGAACTTCAAATTCCAATTGACAATTTAATACAAAATATTCTTAGGGCACAAAGGTCATGGGTTCAGTATATAATTAGTCATTAGGTTTTATTTCAGCCGGTTCACATGTTTTCAAGTTGATTGTAACAAACCTGGCAAGTCTTTTCGATGTTCTACAAACACACGACAGTATACTTTTAACCCATATCCAAGATCTTTCTTAAAGTGCCAAGTGTTTCCTGTTATTGTATGCATAATTTGTCATTATGTTTTAGGACAACCTATTGATAAGTATTTAGGCAATTGCCATTGTGTGTATAATTTTGTTATGATTTTTTGTCAACCTATGGAGATGTATGTAGGCAATCCCATGATAATTGTTATCAGATTCCCATTGATTTAATTATCCACAAGAACTGATGATGACTCCAAGGGAGTCGAAACCGGTCTACACTTAATACATTTCAAATATTTTACATTGTGTTGAAAGGTGGAACATCCCTCGAACTCTATTATATCAAAATAATGGTGTCATTCATTTATGTAAGGGCCGATGACCTCGATGTTAGGCCCCTTTAAACAACAAGCATCATCATTTATGTAAATCGCAAAAATGTCAATTTCCATTTTAATCTACAAAAGCACAAACCATCTTTTCGTCATTCTCCAAACCATCTATGTATGCCCTTGGTTTGTGAAAGATACAATGATAGTAAGAAAATAAAGTTATCTCTGCACTGCCTGTTAAAAGTCCACGGAGACGTGGAAGTTAAGTGCTTCCACTGCACGCAACCTCGGCGCTTCGATAAGTGTGGTGAGTTGGCCCAGTACTGTACCTTCCCTTCCAGTAAGGAATTTGGTACCCATTTTCGTTGTAGACGGAGCAGGGTTGGCAAGGTAAATTACTTGATACGCATTTTACGTAAGTTACACATAATCTACTGCGTGTAGAAAACCAGCTTTTACGCAGATATAAAAGAAACAAATTTCCTATTGAAAATCATTATACTGATCAAATGGCTGCGGAACTTGAGCCACGTAGCTATCGGCTTGCATTTGGGAGGTAGTGGGTTCGAACACCACTGTCGGTAGCTCTGAAGCTGGTTTTCTGTGGTTTCCCATTTTAAAACCAGGCAAATGCCGTGGCTGTACCTTAACCATGGTCACGGTCACTTCCTTCTCACTTCTAGCCCTTTTCTAATACATCGTCGCCATAAGACCTATCTGTGTCGGTGCGACGTAAATCAAAGAGTAGAAGAATATTAATATAGCGTCGCACCGCTTTGAGCTTGAGATAGTGGGCTCGAATTCCACCATCAGCAGCTCTGAAGATGGTTTTCCGTGGTTTCCAATTTTAACACCAGGCAAATGCTAGGTCTGTACATTAATTAAATCCACGGCCGCTACCTTTCCGATACTAGCCATTTTCCACCCTTCCGCCGTCTATGTATTAGTTCGTCATTAAACAAGTAGCAAAAAACACCTTAATTACATTACATTTTAAACTAAATTTCTTACATATTTCAGTATGAAATCATTGTTTTCTAAAGATTGTTCATACAGCCATCTATTACAAATTGTAAGAATACATTCGTTCTCTGATAAATTTTGAAATAATTTTGCACGTTTTGCACTCAGCTCGGAAGCTTGTTAGATCCTCAAATAAGACCATCGTGAGTTATGCGGTGATAAAGAAACCACAGAGACCTATTGCGGCCCCATAATCAGGCGTAAATGACATGATGAAGGGTGTGGTGGTTCATAATTGCTTTCGTCACAGGCCAGAAAGTACTATTGCAGCACGTCCGGTACTATGGGTAAAGGCTTTCAAAACACTAAGAGGCACTGGGGTTTTTCTTACAGGTTACTTTACGTCGCACCGACGCAGATAGGTCTTATGGCGACGATGGAATAGGAAAGTGGTAGGAGTGGGAAGAAAGCGGCCGTTGTCTTAATTAAGTTACATTCCGAGCATTTGCCTGGTGTGAAAATGGGAAACCACGGAAAACAAACTTCAGGCCTGCTGACAGTGGGGTTCGATCCCACTATCTCCCGAATGCAAGCTCACAGCTGCGCGAACTTAACCGCACGCCCAACTCGAGGTAACGGTTTTACGATATTCTAAGGAAAATTCAAAATGATGAACTATTTTCAGTGACCACCACGAGCTGTTTAAAAATGATTTTTACTTATAACATAAGCATGAATGGGCGACAACTATTGGGGACGAAGTCTTATAGGACTCTGAAAAAAATTGAGACTAAAAACTGAATATTGTGTTAACAAAAACGAATCGGTTGTTTGATTTCTTTGCTATAAAGTAAAGAAAATTATCTTAAGAATGTTTATATCAGGCTCTATAGAATATCTGAAAGTTCTGCTCCCAGGATGAATGGTCAGCGTACTAGCGTAGGGCCCGGGGTTCGTTTCACGGACAGGCCGGGGATATTAACCACATTTGGTTAATTCTTGTAGCTCAGAGACTGGATGTTTCTGATCGTCTTAATACGCGTTTCCATCCATCCTCGCACTACTAACCGCAATAGTGAATAGGCCTACATCCTCGCACACAGAACTGGCGTGAGGAGGGGCATCCGGCATACAATACACAGGGATTAATCTACATTAGTGCTGATGCTGATCCCAGATAACTGCGAAAGAGGCCAGGAAAGTAGAACAATCTCTTAAGTACCTGAAACATAATCCACATGGACTGATAACAAGTGTGTCAGAAACTTAAAACAAAATGTATCATAAGAGTCTTGGCTTATAAGCAATCAAATTTATACGTATATCAACATATATAACGTTAAAGACAATATACTTTGTTTTCTGCTTTCTGTATTTATACGACGTTAATAAAAGGCCCAAGAAAAACATTTTAGACAAGAAGAACTTGGCCTGGAGTATAAATAATTGAATGGTTGTGCAAAATCTATTATAAAAATTAAAAACAAACAAATGTCACCAAAATTACAATGTTAAATTCATTTCTTCATTAAATCTGTTAACTATATTCATAGAGAAACATTTAAATACCGTACAGTTTTATAAGTTGAACTCCGATGTTTATGTTTCAAATTCTTGATTGCATAATAAATTTGGTTTAAGGGGTTGAGTTTTCGAAAACTCTTATATGCTCTTTAAATTTGTCATGTTAATTTCTGGCAGGTGGGAGGGGAGGGAGGGTTGAACACCACTTACCCATCCCTGGGTACAGCCTTGGTCGTAAATTTGTGTAACAAATATTTCATTCTTTTCTAGAATGAATGAACATAGAACATTGTTTTTTAACTTGCACCTTAAGATCTGAAAAGTGTAGTCTTCCTTGATCGACAAACGATGTTGACTTAACTTTTCCTTAAGTTATCATGTGAGGTTTTATAACAGAATGCTTTAATACTTCATAAACGACATATTTAGTGGCCTTAGCGATATTAAGGGGAAATAAAACTTTAAATAACCCGCCCAAGAATGACGACTGATACCATCACTTCTACCAGTGAAGTCCTAGACCAACGCTGACAATTTAGATAGCAGCGCCCTAATCAGTGTAACTCCTTCAAGGACAAACACAGAACTTTCGGTGGATACTACGTATGTAAGTAGGAAACGTTACAGAAGAGAATAGTTTGCTACACTGGTTTTTGATCAAATACACAGAGCATGTAGTTTTACTTTTCTCTGTAGTTTTCTGTTGTCGCTAATATTCTTTATTGGCTTGTGTTATCTCTAGTCAACAGTTTCGTGTAGATCGTACTCATGGGACAACATGCTAGGCTATCTGATCTGCTATTTGTCAATATTACATTACATTTTAGTCGTTTGCTGATTGTGCTAGCTCATAATGTCTATTGAGTTGTGGTTTTCAATGTCTGTATCAGTATGTGTAATTAATAATAATGTTATTGGATTTAGTCCCACTAACTACTGTTACGGTTTTTGGAGACGCTGAGGTGCCGGAATTTTGTCAAGCAGGAATTCTTTTACGTGCCAGTAAATTCACCGACACAAGGCTGACGTATTTAGCACCTTCAAATACCACTGGATTGAGCCAGGATCGAACCTGCCAAGTTGGGGTCAGAAGGCCAGTGCCTCAACCGATTGAGCCACTCATCGCGGCGTGTGTAATTATATTAGCACTTTAACCTTGATCTGAGAGCTGTATTTCGACTCTAGTCATGTGCAACATATACAGTCACACGCAATACCAACAGAAAGTGGTCTGCGCATCATATGGACTCGCTCTCCATTCAAAGACACGAAAGTATCAGTCCCCGCTGGCTAGGACAACTGTTTTCTGCTCTTCATTTTAACTTGCCCCACATGGGTGCGTAAGTGATAGGGATCTGAGCTCAGATGTCCTTCACTTAAAACGCACTGGTTCGTATAAGTTAGGAAATTGGATTAGAAGTGTTATAGGGACGTACATTCTGGGAAACGGGGTGGTCTGTGGAGTTCTGCTAAGGGTACAGTGATCCGGACGTCAAGTAGGGATGACATAAAAATGTTAGCGTTGAACTGGAGAAGTGATGTAAAGCAAGGAATAGAAACAAGTAATTTAAGAGGCATATACTTACCAAATATTTTAATAAGCGTTGAATCATGGCTGAGAAATTATATATTGGGCGAAGAAATTTTCTCACGTAACTGGAGTGTTTTTCGTACAGCTAGGATAGGAATGGTAGGAGGGGGAGTATTCATTCTGGTGAAAGAAGAATTCGTAAGCATGAAATTCTAGGTGTAAGGCTCATCTCTAAAGACAAAAGGCAACTCGATGACTTCGGAGTGTACAGACCGGGAAAGGGTAGCGCTAAGGCTGATTCGGAATTATCTGATAAGGTAATCAGTTATGTGGGGAAACGATATGGAAAGGAAGGTGATTGTAGCGGGTGATCTGAATTTACTAAATCTCAATTGGGAAGGTAATGCGAACGACAGGAATCATGACCAACAAATGGCAAATAAGTTAATCTGGGAAGGACAGCTGAATCAGAAAGTGATGGAATCAACTAGAGGGAAGAATATTCTGGACGTGGTGCTAGTAAAACCATATGAGCTCTATAGAGAAACCGAATTAATAGATGGTATTAGTGATCACGAAGCTGTTTCTGTCGTAGTTAAAGATAAATGTGATAGAAAGTAAGGTCGTAAAAGTAGGACTATTAGGCAGTACCATATGGCTGATAAAACAGACATGAGGAAGTCTTTAAAAAGTAAATATGATCGGTGGAAAAGGGTAAATAAAAATGTAAACACACCGTCGGATGGGTTTAAAGCAATTGTTGAGGAATGTGAAAACAGGTACGTACCTTTAAAGGTGGTAAGGAATTGTAAAAACCCGTTATATTATAACAGAGAAGTAAAGAGACTAAGAAGGAGGTTCAGATTGGAAAGAAATAGAGTTAGAAATGGCCGTGGAAGTAAGGAAAATTGAAAGAACTTACTAGGAAATTGAATCTTGCAAAGAAGGCAGCTAAGGATAACATGATGGCAAGCATAATTGGCAGTCATACACATTTCAGTGAAAAATGGAAAAGGTACGTAGGTACTTTAAGCCAGAAAAATGTTCTAAGAAGGACATTCTCGGAATCATTAATGAACAAAGGGAGTGTGTATGCGAGGATCTTGAGAAGGCACAATTATTCAGTCAGCATTATGTAAAGATAATGCCCAGATGGAGGAGGTGACTATTACTAACGAGGTATTAAATTTACCTATGATAACAACGACATTTACAACAGGATACAAAGGTTGAAAACTAGAAAAGAAGCTGGAATTGACAACATTTCTGGGGATATACTAAAGACAATGGGCTGGAATATACTACCGTGTCTGAAGTACTTATTTGATTACTGTTAGCATGAAGGAGCTATACCAAATGAATGGAGAGTTGCTATAGTAGCCCCTGTGTATAATGGAGGGGGTAATATATATAAAGCTGAGAATTATCTACCAGTCGGTTTGACATGCGTTGCATGTAAGCTTTGGAAAAGCATTCTTTCTGATTATATTAGACAGTTTTGCGAAATTAATAACTGGTTCGATAGAAGGCAAGTCGGGTTTAGGTTATTCCACTGAAGCTCAACTTGTAGAATTCAAGCTAGATATAGCAGATATCCTGGATTCAGGAGGTCAAATGTACTGTATCGCGATTGGCACATCTAAGGCATTTAAGGTAGATTATACGACACTACTGGCAAAAATGAGTACAATGGACTATACAAAAGAGTGACTGAATGGGTGGCTATATTTCTAGAAAATAGCACTCAGAGAATTAGAGAAGGTGAAACTTTATCTGATTCTGTACTCACTGAGAGGGGAATTCCTGCAGGCAATGGTATGATGATAAACGGGGATCAAAGTCAGGTTGTGAGTTTCACAAATATGGATACTACTCTCAGTTTTAATTACTGCGTTGATGGTGTGATGGTTCCTTATGGAGATCACTGTAAGTACCTAGGTGTTAATTAAGGAAAGATCTTCATTTGGGGTAATCATATAAATGGGATTGTAAATAAAGGGCACAGATCTCTGCACGTGGATATGAGGGTATTTAGGAGTTGTAGTAAGGATGTAAAGGAGAGGGCATATAATTCTCTGGTAAGAGCCACAAACAGAGTAAGATTCCAGTGTATGGTACCCTCACCAGGATTACTTGATTCGAGAACTGGAAAAATCCAAAGAAAAGCAGCTCGATTTGTTCTGGGTGATTTCCGGCAAAAGAGTAGCGTTACAAAAATGTTGCAAAGTTTAGGCAGGGAAGACTTGGGAGAAAGGAGACCAGCTATTCGACTAAGTGGTATGTTCCTAGTTGTCAATGGAGGGATGGCATGGAATGACATTTGCAGACGAATAAGTTTGAGTGGTGTTTTAAAAAGTAGGAAAGATTACACTGTGAAGATAAAGTTTAAATTCAAGAGGACAAACTGGGGCAAATATTTGTTTATAGGAAGGGGAGTTGGGGATGGGAATAATTTACCAAGGGAGATGATCGATAAATTTGCAAATCCTTTGCATTCATTTAAGAAAAGCCTAGGAAAATAACAGATAGGGAATCTGCCACATGGGCGAATGCCCTAAATGCAGATCAGTGGTGATTTATTAATGAATGATTGATGAAGTTCTCGGAATGCCTGTTCTGCTTTATATGCACGGCATTTTCTACACCAGCACAGATGCAAAATCGTATTTGGCCGGCTAATGGAAAATGTATCTGCTCCTTGTTTCACGAGTTCAAATATCTGATAAACTCACCAACAAGCCAAGTATGTTTACGGCAATAACATTGCTTAGGTTATTTATTCGAAATCATTCTGTATATCTATTTGGAATCGCATTTACAGTGTTGTACTATAATCTTGGGTAGTAAATATCTGAGTCTTCATTCATAAGTCATTTATAGGCTAACTTGTATCATTGGACATTGGCGATAAATTTAAATACCATTTTCAGAAATTCGATGAACAGGGAAAGGCACATAACACTACAACGCTGTGCAAAATCAAGCATTAAACTATAGTAGTTTTGTAAACGTATTACGTTTTACTGAGCCAGGTTCCTTGGCTGAATGGTCAGCGTAGTGGCCTTCAATTTCGAGGGTCCCGGGTTTCATTACCGGGGATTTAAATTGCATCTGATACCTTTGACTCGGGGAGAGAGTGTTTGTATTTTCCCCAATACACAATTCACACCTCTTCATATCCCACAACACAACACAACACAACACACTACCAACCACCACAGAAATACGTAATAGTGAATACATTTCTCCACACAGGTTGGCGTCAAGAAGGGCATCCTAACGTAATTCATTCATTCATTCATTCATTCATTCATTCACGTATTCTGCCTTATGGCAGGTCTTGTTGTGGAATAAACCTCTTCTTCTTTTGCCTTTCACCTTTCCTCCTAGTCCTTCCTTCAGTAAACAATCCCTCCTCAAACAATGTCCAATCAAGTTCATTTTTCTTCTTCTAATGATTTGCATCAGAGTTCATTCTTCTCCAACTCTTCGTAATACCTCTTTATTCCTTACCCGGTCTTCCCATTTCACTTGTTCTATTCTCTATACCCACATCTAATAATAGTAATGTTATTTGCTTTACGTCCCACTAACTATTTTTTTACGGTTTTGAAGACGCCGAGGTCCCGCAGGAGTTCTTTTACGTGTGAGTAAGTCTACCGACACGAGGCTGACGTATTTGAGGACATTGAAATACCACCGGACTGAGCCAGGATCGAACATGCCAAGTTGGAGTCAGAAGGCCAGCGCCTCCACCGTCCGAGCCACTCAGCCCAGCCTTATATTTCCACATCTCTTGTGCCTCGAAACTTCTTTCGTCTTTCTTCCGTACTATCCAAGTCTCTGCACCATACAGTGCAATACTCCAGATATAACACTTGGCAAATATTTTCTTCAAATCTTTGTTAAGTGGACCACAAAGTAATTCCATTTTTTTCTCGTAACCTCCTTTTGCCATGAAAATTGTTTCTTAATTTCAGTTGTGCAGTACATATCTTCACTGATCATACTTTCCAAATTATTGACTTGCTCTATTTGTTCACCCCCTATATTAATACGACATTTTCTACCTCTTCCTCCAATTATCATACATTTGGTCTTTTTCTAATCAGTATCAGGATTGTATTAATTACAGTAGGTTGGCGACGGTCCACTGTCAACTTAAAATTACTTTTCGGATGTTCTTACGTTGCTCAGTACGAAGTGCATGTTTTAATTTGGAACAACAGAATGGTAAACCCCTGGACATACACGTATTTATTTCAATTTATTCTAGAGTTCTGTATTTGTCCGACTCATTGGCTGAATGGTCAGCGTTGAGGCCTTCGGTTCAGAAAGTTCCAGGTTCGATTCCCAGCCGGGTCGGGGATTTCAATCATGTTTGATTAATTCTTCTGGTTCGGGGACTGGGTGTTTGTGTTTTTCCAACACTTTCCTCTTCATATTCAGACAACACACTACACTACCAACCACCAAAGAAACACGCAATAATGTTTTCCACAATAACAAAAAGAAAACATTTAATGTGAACTATTATCTGAGAGCACCTACTTCTATAATCATCTTAGCGTCTTATTTGTTTCGTCTTTATGGATAAACATACCCTCTTTCCGCCTTAATTTCAAGAACAATTGACAATATGATTTGTTGCAAAATACCAAGAACCCTCTCCTTTTTCCACTACACCTTAAGAAGGGCTTGATTGTGTTGTCTACTGTGTGTTTTATTCGTAACATATTCATGAACTGCATTTTGTTACAGAATGATGGACAATCTTGCCTACGGGCACGAGAATTATGGAACAGTTAAATCACTCGCCCTAGAAGTGCCGTCAGATGAACCTGCAAAAAGTTATCACTGGTGGGACTACATTACTGTGGAACCCATTGTGGGATTTTATAGTATTTCTTCATCTCTGTCTCTACTAGTTGTGCAGAACTTGTTGATTAAGAAGATCTGTTGGCCAGAGTAAGTCTCATTTTATGAAAGGAAGCTTTGACATTATAATTACACCCATATAACGCCTTAATACCTGTCTGAATGCGTTATTATTATTATTATTATTATTATTATTATTATTATTATTATTATTATTATTATTATTATTATTATTATTATTATTATTATTTAGGGCGAACAAAGACCACGTTAAATAACTGTTACACATTTTGGAAGTGTTTCTTTTAGCCCAGAATCGCTGCATTATTTCCGTGGTAAATTTAGCCTGCCATCTTCCCAACGTCCAACCACTGTTCTGCTTTTGTTCTTCATGGAAGCCCTTGAAGCTGATTTCTAACCAGTACTGTGCTCGAGTTGTGATGTCCTCTCGCCTTAGTCCAGCCTTTTTGAAGTCCTTCCTCATCTTCTGCACTTGTCAGAAACTGCAGGTCTGCTATAGGGCGACCAGACGTCCCTTATTTTACAGGATTGTCCAGTGTCCCATTGTCCCAGCAAAAAATATACGGGACGCATATTGTTCCATTTTACGCGAACCGTCCCGTACATTTCAAAATACTGTATATACCATATTTTATTTATCACAAAGCTCTGTATGTTTCTCATTCTGTAAAGTAATTATAGTTTGTATGGTTGGCAATACATGTAACAAACCAGTGAGACAGACATACATAAAATGTAAAAATGGCAACTTATAATCCTGCACAGTGTGCTTTTTGTAAACACTTAATGCTCTTGTCGTGTATAGGAACTGGGCTGTTTCCATTTTTAAGAAGAAGAAAAATCAGTACTGATTTTGTATTAAAAAATATGGTACTCTTTGTGAGGTCTGTGGGTCGTGTTAAGAAATTCTAATCTTAAACAGGGCTTAATAATCAACGGCAGTCGAAGTGTCCCTTATTTTCATGCTTCATTCATTCTTTTCATGCTTTCATTCTTTCTTTTTTTTGCTAGGGGCTTTACGCCGCACCGACACAGATAGGTCTTATGGCGACGATGGGATAGGAAAGGCCGAGTTGGAAGGAAGCGGCCGTGGCCTTAATTAAGGTACAGCCCTAACATTTGCCTGGTGTGAAAATGGGAAACCACGGAAAACCATCTTCAGGGCTGCCGATAGTGGCATTCGAACCTACTATCTCCCGGATGCAAGCTCACAGCCGCGCGCCTCTACGCGCACGGCCAACTCGCCCGGTGGTCTACTATCAAGTATCTGAATGACTTGTTTTGTCAATCGCTTTCCATCCATTCTTTTGCTTTTGCCCGTTGATTTACGTCGCACCGACACAGATAGGTCTTTTTGACGACGATGGGGTAGGAAAGGGCTAGGAGTGGGAAGGAAACGGCCGTGGACTTAATTAAAGTACAGCCCCAGCATTTGCCTGGTGTGAAAATGGGAAACCATGTCAAACCATCTTCAGGGCTGCCGACAGTGGGGTTCGAACCCACTATCTCCCGGATGCAAACTCACAGCTGTGCGCCCCTAACGGTCAACTAGCCCGGTCCATCCATTCCGAAGCGGCTAAAAAGCAACAAGAAATTGACTTATAAAAATGACCACTCAGCTATGCAGTCACGATAAAAAAAAAAGAAATGCAAGCTGTGACTATATGTACTTTACAGTTATTTACATTTAAATATAGAAACTTCCTTACACTTTACTGAGATAGGACGTAGTCCTCCCAACCAACAACTAAGCCTCCTGAAATTAAATAATAAATCCAGGGGCGTAGCCAGGGGGGGGTTACTGGGGGTTAGAACCCCCCCCATTGAACTTTCACAAAAAGAAAATAAATAGAAACTGACAGTAAACAATAAACTTCTTTTATGTGATCAAGATAAACTCCCTGCAATCTACTGCTTGTTGAGAGTGTTTCCCACCCTACCTGTCACCACTGCAGCCAGTGAGAGATCATTTTTAACATTAAGACGCCTTAAAACCTACCTCAGAAATACCACAAGTGAAAGTCAACTCAACGGGTTGGCTCCCTTGAACATTCACAGAGACATAGTTGTAAAACCAACAGATGTGTTAAATTTATTTTCTAGGAAGCCTCGAAAATTAGATTTTAGATTGTAAACTGAACATACCGTTTGAGATAAAACTGCTGACCTCGATCATATTGTTCTTGTTCTGTATTTTAAAGTAAGAATTTTGTAGTGTATTGCAATCTGAATATCACATACAGTAATTCACTCTTGTATCAGTATCCTTATGACAGTCATGCATGCGCGTACCAGACGCGCACAAGCACTTTCATTATGTTATATCTTAATTTTGTTACTGTAACCCCCCCCATTGGCCGATCCTGGCTACGCTACTGAATAAATCCTAACCTATCCCCTTTGCTACATTTAAACACATGCACAAGTACATTATGACAATGCAAATCTAACACTCCTCTTTTTGTCGATTCCGCCGCCTGCCTCCGGTTAGCCGGCTCCCAATCCTTTTAGCTAGCCATCTTCACTATAATGTCTTCAAGCTGAACATAGTGCACTCCGCGGGTCTCCATCCCAGCATAGAAATCAAGTTCCCGACGCCTTGCTGCATCCGCTGGTTCGGAACCTGACTACAACATTCCGTTCATTCACGGTATTACAACTGGGTCAATGGAACCTGCCAATTACTATTTACAACAGTTGGGCGTAGTTTCCCGTGACCGTGCAAACCATTTCTCATTCAGCCGCGCGATAACTCTCTGCTCATCTAACTCCGTACCTGTGTCAGTTTTCCCTCTCACTCCGCACTTCACCTGCATTATGTCACAGCTCTACATCTGGTAACAGTACACAATGCTGGACTTGAAACTGTGTCTATCAGGCTACGCTTACTTTAAACTCATGTCGTAAGACATTCTAGCCTCGTGTCGGGCTTCCGAAATGTGGTCCATTGGTCTCTCCCATTATTTCCTGTCATTCCCTTGTTCTCAAGCATGGACATGAAGGTCGTACGCGCATCATATAGCTCTTTATTAATTTAGCTTGCGGACAATAGACCCTCGGCGCCAAACTTCCCATCGAAATTATGAAACATATGCCTTTGTCACTTCAAGTTACCAAAACTTAATCAAATAAAATGTTCACTGTCCTCTCAATAAATGAATGAGCAATTAAATGAGCACTTTAACAAAGGCTCAGTGTCCATGGAATTTCAGTATTCTTTCATAATACTCCACAGTGGTTTAGTTGGACCGGAACGGGCCGGAACGCCGTTCCGGAAAATATTTTTCCGCTTTAGAATGACGTAACATGTTTACATTCAGTAAGAAAATCTTATAATCTATACATAGTGCTGAAACGTCATGGGTGTACTCTAGCGGACTAATATCGAACCTTACGGTCGCTTTTACACTCCTGGGCGGTTTTATGGTTCTCTAAGTTTGGCTACACTGCTATTGGATTCGGAGAGCGAGAAATGAGCACAACTTTCTTCCACTCGTTTTTTGTGAATCCAAGATTTATTTTATGTTTTGCTCAACGTGTTGCTGTGAAGCAGATATTATGGAATCTCTCCTCATTTAATGAACATCAGAAGCCCCGTAGTACCTTCCAAGTTTTCCAGTGACTGTGAAAGTGAGTTGTGAGTGTGACCATGAGTTTACTGAAGTGGCTGGGTTCAAAAAAGCGTGCTGGGGATGAAGGTGAAGAATCAAATAATACTAAAACGTTGTGTGATGGCTCAAGTAAAAACGAAACTGAATGGAGTTCCGATAACATTAGTTTCATTAAAGACGTGAGTATAAAGACAGAGCCTGGGTTAAATGTTGCTAAAACGTGTGATGCAGATTCGAGGGAGAATCCAGGTTATGGTTCTACACCTTCTACCATCGACTGTGAAATTCAAGGACCCAGCTACCGAAAACAAGATTTTCCAGACTGTTGGAACGAGTCTCAGTACCGTTATTCTTTGTCAGAGAACAAGTGATTATTTGCAGAAAATAAAAATTCAGGCTGCAATATAAGTAAAGAGGAAAGTAAATTAGGATTAGGAGTTTCTAAAGGGGCAGGACGTACGCTACCGAAAGTGTGGGTAGAATGCAAGGTTCATCCCAACCGAAGTAATATTAATCAACAACAAACAAACCTTCGGAAAATGATTTGAGCACAAAAATTCAGAATCTCACAAAAAAGCTATGTTACACAAATCAGAATCTAATAAAAAAATATTTGAAAGTTGCTTGGATACTAAGAATGTCAAACACCTAGAAACCACCGCTCGAGCATTTCGAACAGCATGCTCAATTGCAAAAAGAAATAGACCCTTCGTAGACCTACAGGCTTATGTTGAACTTCAATAATTAAATGGCTTAGATGTGGGACGAGTTCTTCATTCAAATTTTAGTTGTGTTAATATTATTGCACACATTTTACAGGAAATGAGAAATAAAATAGCAAAATCTATAATAGAAAATCAGAGGAGAATCAGTATTATGATTGTCGAATCAACAACATTTAGTGTAAAGTCTGTTTTAGTAGTATGTTAAGATGTGCTCTTCCAGATAATTCTGAAGTTGTTCCTTTTTTCTGGGACTTGATAGAACTTGAATCAACTACAGCAGATGTTACACTGACTGACAGAGTAAATGCAACACCAAGAAGGAGTGGTCAGAACTTTATGCCAATTGCAGGGTAGACTGACGTCACTGAGGTATGCTCATGATGTGAAATGCGCCGCTGTGCTGCGCACTTAGCGAACGATAAATGGGACACGGCGTTGGCGAATGGCCCACTTCGTACCGTGATTTCTCAGCCGACAGTCATTGTAGAACGTGTTGTCGTGTGCCACAGGACACGTGTATAGCTAAGAATGCCAGGCCGCCGTCAACTGAGGCATTTCCAGCAGACAGACGACTTTACGAGGGGTATGGTGATCGGTCTGAGAAGGGCAGGTTGGTCGCTTCGTCAAATCGCAGCCGATACCCATAGGGATGTGTCCACGGTGCAGCGCCTGTGGCGAAGATGGTTGGCGCAGGGACATGTGGCACGTGCGAGGGGTCCAGGCGCAGCCCGAGTGACGTCAGCACGCGAGGATCGGCGCATCCGCCGCCAAGCGGTGGCAGCCCCGCACGCCACGTCAACCGCCATTCTTCAGCATGTGCAAGACACCCTGGCTGTTCCAATATCGACCAGAACAATTTCCCGTCGATTGGTTGAAGGAGGCCTGCACTCCCGGCGTCCGCTCAGAAGACTACCATTGACTCCACAGCATAGACGTGCACGCCTGGCATGGTGCCGGGCTAGAGCGACTTGGATGAGGGAATGGCGGAACGTCGTGTTCTCCGATGAGTCACGCTTCTCTTCTGTCAGTGATAGTCACCGCAGACCAGTGTGGCGTCGGCGTGGAGAAAGGTCAAATCCGGCAGTAACTGTGGAGCGCCCTACCGCTAGACAACGCGGCATCATGGTTTGGGGCGCTATTGCGTATGATTCCGCGTCACCTCTAGTGCGTATTCAAGGCTAAATGCCCACCGCTACGTGCAGCATGTGCTGCGGCCGGTGGCACTCCCGTACCTTCAGGGGTTGCCCAATGCTCTGTTTCAGCAGGATAATGCCCGCCCACACACTGCTCGCATCTCCCAACAGGCTCTACGAGGTGTACAGATGCTTCCGTGGCCAGCGTACTCTCCGGATCGCTCACCAATCGAACACGTGTGGGATCTCATTGGACGCCGTTTGCAAACTCTGCCCCAGCCTCGTACGGACGACCAACTTTGGCAAATGGTTGACAGAGAATAGAGAACCATCCCTCAGGACACCATCCGCACTCTTACTGACTCTGTACCTCGACGTGTTTCTGCGTGCATCGCCGCTCGCGGTGGTCCTACATCCTACTGAGTCGATGACGTGCGCATTGTGTAACCTGCATATCGGTTTGAAATAAACATCAATTATTCGTCCGTGCCGTCTCTGTTTTTTCCCCAACTTTCATCCCTTTCGAACCACTCCTTCTTGGTGTTGCATTTGCTCTGTCAGTCAGTGTATTACTCGAGAGATATTGATGAATCCTTCTTCATATGGGATGAATGATAACTTTCTGTCAGAATATTTAGTTGGTCTAGCATATGATGGGGCCTCTGTAATATTAGGTAGAAGAAATGGAGTTGGAGCACAGTTTTTAAAGTTAATTCCAGATATAGAAATCTGGCACTATTTAAACCATCGCTTGGAATTGGCCGTTTCTGATATCAGACATAAGTTACAGGTCTTAACCATCTCCATTCTTTCTTTGACAAATTGTATTCTTTATAGAGCATGTCTCCAAAAAATCAAAGGGAACTCAACATTTGTGCTGCTTTAATGGAACAAAGACTTAAGAAGATTGGGAAAATATTTACAATAAGATGGGTAGCATCAAGCCAGAGAACCGTAAAAGCTGTCTGTGAAAACTATAGTCCACTAGTAAAACATTTTAGTTAGGCCAAAAATGACCACCAGAGAGACTCTAAAGAAAGGCCAAAATTCTAAAGTCTAGAAAATATGTTAACATGCTCTTGTTGAGTTAACTGATTTGTCATTAGAGTTGCAGAAAAGAGAGACAAGTCTGACAGAGGTTCAAAATGCAATCAAGCGCACTATAAAAGTGTTTGAATATATGTGTAACTCAGCTTCTAGAGAATACTGAGAACAGTTCTTAAAGCAGCAGAAAACAAAATGTTTAGAAACATAGGATTACATGATTCTAAAAAAGTTGTTAAAATTGACAGAAAGTAGTTTTTGATAAGTCTTGTGAACAATTTAAATAACGGGCTTATGGAAAATGTGTCCACATCATCTCATCTTGGTTCCAGCTCTAGTCAGCAGAGACATTAGAGAATGACAAAAGTTATCAGTGATTCAAAAGTACTATACAAAAATAATTGGCCCTCCACTGGATATCTACTATGGTGATGAGAGTGTTGGCAACCTTTGCGACTTTTTCTACATGTCAGACAAGAGGAGGTACAGTAATGCTTTTAGACAGTATGTCGAGACCAAGGAAATTCCAGTGGAGCTGATACCTTTAATCAAGACTGTACAGACCTTTCCCATCTCTTCAGCAGAATCTGAAAGAGCTTTCGGTATCATGAATGAGATCCACAAATAGGCTGCTGGTTGCAAGATCATTTTCATAAGCAGCGTTGGACCTCCTGTGCATATATTTAACCCACAACCATATGTCAAGTCATGGCTACGAAAGGGGAGACGTTCAGCTGATGAAACAACTTGTCGAAAACATGAGGCCGCTGATTTTGACGCCCAATACGAGTCCATTTGGAAATTGCTGAATTAATAAGGTGAGTTCCTGTAAATATTTTGTTCCAACTAAATCACTGATACTCCATCAGTCGGTGTCCGGCTTCATGGTTAAATACTCGCCTTGCTCGCCTTTGAACACAGGGGTCCCAGGTTCGATTCCCGGCAGGGCAGGGAATTTTAACCATCAATGGTTAATGGATTTATGTGTCGTCTTCATCACCACTCCATCATCATCATCATCATCATCACCATCATCATCATCACGACGCGCAGGTCGCCTATTGGAGTCAAATCAAAAGACCTGCACCTGGCGAGCCGAAAATGTAATCGGACACTCCTGGCACTAAAATCCATATGCCATTTCATTTAATTTTTCATCGGTCATTCATTTTTCCGATACAAATCTTCATGTCTCTTTAATCTGTGTTGTCCATTTACAATTTTTTGGACCCATTATCTTTAAACGTAAGGAACTTCATCTTATTTGTCCGTATTGAACTGAGATCACAATTAATTAAAGTCTATCAGGTTCCACCTTTTCAATACTAATACAATGTTGTTGGATGATATTTACAACATTATTTATTACAGTACATGTTTCGGTGCTCTATTATGTCACCATCATCAGCTGATTTAGAAAATGTGAAAAAAATGGCGATCTAAATATTAAACAAAATATTGTCATACTTAACTCATACATATACATATTTACATACAACAGAATATTTATTGGTTAAATCCTAAACATCTATTATGCTATATTAAATATCCCTAATATGTAACAAGAGAATTCTTGTAAGTCATGAATATAAAATTTTTCTCATCTGGTTGATGAGTTGTCTTCACATTCCTTAATGTCTGTAATTCTATGCTCTCGTACTGTCTAATTAGAATGCGCACTTAAAATTGAGGAATTAAAATTGCATGCAGTCTATTTGATGTTAAAATGTTCATTTCATTTGTATATTAGCTGCTTTTGTTGGATAAAATTCATTATATATAATATAATTGTTGAAAATTGAGCCGTCTTCTTATATTTATGAAGTACTAAAACTTCGTATTTTTATTGCTTTATGCGTGGTTGGAACTGTAATTAATTTGTCCTACAGTTGTTAGGCGGACTTATCTTCTCAGTTCAATGGGAACCCTGCAATGATGAAACCCAATATTAAAAGAAAAGCGAGAAAATTGATAAAGAAGCTGATTGAATCTAACTGTTGATACGGCTGACTCACCTTTACAGCTGTGTACTTCGCGTGACGGCTACCGCGCGATGAGTGTGTGTGCTAGTATCTTGTGCTGTGTGACGAAGCGCTAGTGAAGGAGAAGTAGGGGCGGCAAAGGGGATGTTTCTAGAAACATGAACTTTTAGGAGATGGTCCGGGGGGCGTTGTGGACGAAGACAATAGTACGCAAAGTTGTTACGTAGCATTCGGAACGCATTCGAATTTTCTGGAATTTTTAGCTTGTTAAGTAATAGAATCAAAACGTCAAACAGTACCTTGGGTTTTTCCGAAATTTCATTCAGATTAAGGTTAGCGTTATAGTATTGGTCTATATGTATTAGACATGCTTCAGTAATGTCAAGCTTCTGTCCCTTAGAAAGTATTTCCATGATCTCGAGGTCTTTATCTATGTCTGTGAACTTATGTTTGTACTCATGGATATGTTGACCTACCGCTGAGAATCTGTGATATTTTACAGCGTTAAGGTGTTCCTGACATCTGACGTTGAAGCTACGCCCAGTTTGCCCTATGTATCCGCTTGAACAGTCTTTACATTCGAATCTATATACCCCTGATTTAGAATATGGGTTGACTTTGTTGACAACAGAAGCATTATGTAAAACTGTTGTACTTCTATTATCTGTCTTGAATGCGATCCTGATGTTACGCTTCTTGAAAATATTTGTAATTCTGTGTACATCTTTATTAAATGTGAAGGTTGCGATTTCCTTAGCTTCTGGTTTATTTTTCATCAGACTCGTTTGAGGGCGATATTTGAATTTGTTTATTATTCGTTCTATGAAATTCTCTTTAGCCATAGCTCGAATGATGTTCAGTTCCTTGTCCAAGTTTTGTTTGGACACTGGTATGCTTAAAGCGCGATTCACCAAACTGTTATAGGTCGCGCATTTGTGAGCTGAGGGGTGTATCGAATCATTTCGTATTGTGGCTACAGTTTGTGTGGGTTTTCTGTAAATACTAAAAGAAAATGAAGAGGCATGCCTATTGATCTTTAGGTCCAGATAATTAATGGATTTATCTATTTCGGATTCTAAAGTAAATTTTATATCCGTATCTGTCGTGTTGAGATTACTAAGAGTCGTAGATGCGTTGGTTATGCTTTCATCCAGGATAACAAACGCATCATCTACATACCTAGACCAAAATAGAACATTTTTGAATTTTTCATTATTAATTATTTGTGTGTCCTCCAAGAAATCCAAATAAATCTCTGCCAAAATTCCTGAGGCCGGAGACCCCATTGCAAGGCCATTCTGTTTATAAATGATCTGGTCGAAAGTGAAATAGTTATTATTGATCAGTAATTTTAAAATCGCCATGAATTCATCAATTTCAAGTTTGCTTAAGCGACTGTATTTTTTCAAATTCTTAGCTACAATGGGAAGCATAATTAATAATGAAAAATTCAAAAATGTTCTATTTTGGTCTAGGCATGTAGATGATGCGTTTGTTATCCTGGATGAAAGCATAACCAACGCATCTACGACTCTTAGTAATCTCAACACGATAGATACGGATATAAAATTTACTTTAGAATCCGAAATAGATAAATCCATTAATTATCTGGACCTAAAGATCAATAGGCATGCCTCTTCATTTTCTTTTAGTATTTACAGAAAACCCACACAAACTGTAGCCACAATACGAAATGATTCGATACACCCCTCAGCTCACAAATGCGCGACCTATAACAGTTTGGTGAATCGCGCTTTAAGCATACCAATGTCCAAACAAAACTTGGACAAGGAACTGAACATCATTCGAGCTATGGCTAAAGAGAATTTCATAGAACGAATAATAAACAAATTCAAATATCGCCCTCAAACGAGTCTGATGAAAAATAAACCAGAAGCTAAGGAAATCGCAACCTTCACATTTAATAAAGATGTACACAGAATTACAAATATTTTCAAGAAGCGTAACATCAGGATCGCATTCAAGACAGATAATAGAAGTACAACAGTTTTAAATAATGCTTCTGTTGTCAACAAAGTCAACCCATATTCTAAATCAGGGGTATATAGATTCGAATGTAAAGACTGTTCAAGCGGATACATAGGGCAAACTGGGCGTAGCTTCAACGTCAGATATCAGGAACACCTTAACGCTGTAAAATATCACAGATTCTCAGCGGTAGGTCAACATATCCATGAGTACAAACATAAGTTCACAGACATAGATAAAGACCTCGAGATCATGGAAATACTTTCTAAGGGACAGAAGCTTGACATTACTGAAGCATGTCTAATACATATAGACCAATACTATAACGCTAACCTTAATCTGAATGAAATTTCGGAAAAACCCAAGGTACTGTTTGACGTTTTGATTCTATTACTTAACAAGCTAAAAATTCCAGAAAATTCGAATGCGTTCCGAATGCTACGTAACAACTTTGCGTACTATTGTCTTCGTCCACAACGCCCCCCGGACCATCTCCTAAAAGTTCATGTTTCTAGAAACATCCCCTTTGCCGCCCCTACTTCTCCTTCACTAGCGCTTCGTCACACAGCACAAGATACTAGCACACACACTCATCGCGCGGTAGCCGTCACACGAAGTACACAGCTGTAAAGGTGAGTCAGCCGTATCAACAGTTAGATTCAATCAGCTTCTTTATCAATTTTCTCGCTTTTCTTTTAATATTGGGTTTCATCATTGCAGGGTTCCCATTGAACTGAGAAGATAAGTCCGCCTAACAACTGTAGGACAAATTAATTACAGTTCCAACCACGCATAAAGCAATAAAAATACGAAGTTTTAGTACTTCATAAATATAAGAAGACGGCTCAATTTTCAACAATTATATTATATATAATGAATTTTATCCAACAAAAGCAGCTAATATACAAATGAAATGAACATTTTAACATCAAATAGACTGCATGCAATTTTAATTCCACAATTTTAAGTGCGCATTCTAATTAGACAGTACGAGAGCATAGAATTACAGACATTAAGGAATGTGAAGACAACTCATCAACCAGATGAGAAAAATTTTATATTCATGACTTACAAGAATTCTCTTGTTACATATTAGGGATATTTAATATAGCATAATAGATGTTTAGGATTTAACCAATAAATATTCTTTTGTATATAAATATGTATATGCATGAGTTAAGTATGACAATATTTTGTTTAATATTTAGATCGCCAATTTTTTTCACATTTTCTAAATCAGCTGATGATGGTGACATAATAGAGCACCGAAACATGTACTGTAATAAATAATGTTGTAAATATCATCCAACAACATTGTATTAGTATTGAAAAGGTGGAACCTGATAGACTTTAATTAATTGTGATCTCAGTTCAATACGGACAAATAAGATGAAGTTCCTTACGTTTAATGATGAAGCCCACCAGGCATTTATTGTAGCTCATCGTTATATGAATTTAAGAATAAAAGTGGGAAAACTTGGTAAGGATATTAAATTTATTAGACAATGCATAGCATATGATTTGACTCCAAATTTCTTGAAAAGTGTTTTAAAAAGGGACCCAGGTGTGCCGCATCGAAGTAAATACTGGTTAAAGTCCAAAAGACAATGGCTTAATAATGAATTAAAATTCCTCCACAAAAAGAAGTTCTTTTTGAATCAGCAATTATATGTGACTCACCTCAAAGCTACACTCTTGCTCTCGGCATCACAATGGAACCTTTTTCAAAATAAAGTTCAATTCAAATTATCTAACGTACTTGCAAGTAAACAATGAACATTGGAGAAAGGGCTAGAGGTGCTAAGGAAAGAAGCAGAAAAATTTCGAACTCAATCTTCATCCTCGATCCAAAGGTCCAATTTTACACCTAACGAAGATCCATTGAAACATTTTCATGCTCCAGTCATTAACCTTTCCAATGTCAACTTGAACGAAGAGGAAAGACTTATCCTTGAGAAAGGTCCAAAATATAATTAGCCGACCTTCAATGAAGCTAAAATAACTAAAGATCTGATCATAGAAACAGAAACCGCGCTCGGAAAATTGCCATTCGACTTGCAGGATGAAGTCAGAATGGAAGTAAAGAAACAGCTGAACAAAACGATTAATAATAATAATAATAATAGTAATAATAATAATAATAATAATAATAATAATAATAATAAATTTGTTATCCCAAAAGATTCCTTTAAGGATAGGAAACAAATACTTGAACTTAAAAAGAAAATAAAAAACGAAGAGCTTATAGTTACTAAAGCTGATAAAGGCAACGTAACCGTCATTATGCACAATGCTGATTACATTCAAAAAACAAAAAACTTTTTTAAAGATGACTCTTTCTCTATTATAAAAAAGGACCCGACTCAATCATTGCAGAAACAACTGAAACAAACATTGAAGACATCTTCTTTCCTCTTTAACGAATACGAGAAGCAGAAATTAATTAGCATGAACCCCGGTCTTCCTACCGCTAAAGCTCTACCAAAAATCCACAAGGCCGGAGTCCCCATTAGACCAATTATCAATTACAGACCTAGCCCCCTTTACAAATTAGCGCAGTATATTCAAAAATTCTTAAAACAACATTACAGATTCACTGCAAATAAAGCCATAAAGAATTCCGTAGAATTTACTAAAGAATTAATTAAATTTAGATTACAGCATCACCACACAATACATTCTTTTGATATAGTAAATATGTTCCCTAATATCAAAACTAATAAATTGCTTCCCATTGTAGCTAAGAATTTGAAAAAATACAGTCGCTTAAGCAAACTTGAAATTGATGAATTCATGGCGATTTTAAAATTACTGATCAATAATAACTATTTCACTTTCGACCAGATCATTTATAAACAGAATGGCCTTGCAATGGGGTCTCCGGCCTCAGGAATTTTGGCAGAGATTTATTTGGATTTCTTGGAGGACACACAAATAATTAATAATGAAAAATTCAAAAATGTTCTATTTTGGTCTAGGTATGTAGATGATGCGTTTGTTATCCTGGATGAAAGCATAACCAACGCATCTACGACTCTTAGTAATCTCAACACGACAGATACGGATATAAAATTTACTTTAGAATCCGAAATAGATAAATCCATTAATTATCTGGACCTAAAGATCAATAGGCATGCCTCTTCATTTTCTTTTAGTATTTACAGAAAACCCACACAAACTGTAGCCACAATACGAAATGATTCGATACACCCCTCAGCTCACAAATGCGCGACCTATAACAGTTTGGTGAATCGCGCTTTAAGCATACCAGTGTCCAAACAAAACTTGGACAAGGAACTGAACATCATTCGAGCTATGGCTAAAGAGAATTTCATAGAACGAATAATAAACAAATTCAAATATCGCCCTCAAACGAGTCTGATGAAAAATAAACCAGAAGCTAAGGAAATCGCAACCTTCACATTTAATAAAGATGTACACAGAATTACAAATATTTTCAAGAAGCGTAACATCAGGATCGCATTCAAGACAGATAATAGAAGTACAACAGTTTTACATAATGCTTCTGTTGTCAACAAAGTCAACCCATATTCTAAATCAGGGGTATATAGATTCGAATGTAAAGACTGTTCAAGCGGATACATAGGGCAAACTGGGCGTAGCTTCAACGTCAGATATCAGGAACACCTTAACGCTGTAAAATATCACAGATTCTCAGCGGTAGGTCAACATATCCATGAGTACAAACATAAGTTCACAGACATAGATAAAGACCTCGAGATCATGGAAATACTTTCTAAGGGACAGAAGCTTGACATTACTGAAGCATGTCTAATACATATAGACCAATACTATAACGTTAACCTTAATCTGAATGAAATTTCGGAAAAACCCAAGGTACTGTTTGACGTTTTGATTCTATTACTTAACAAGCTAAAAATTCCAGAAAATTCGAATGCGTTCCGAATGCTACGTAACAACTTTGCGTACTATTGTCTTCGTCCACAACGCCCCCCGGACCATCTCCTAAAAGTTCATGTTTCTAGAAACATCCCCTTTGCCGCCCCTACTTCTCCTTCACTAGCGCTTCGTCACACAGCACAAGATACTAGCACACACACTCATCGCGCGGTAGCCGTCACACGAAGTACACAGCTGTAGAGGTGAATCAGCCGTATCAACAGTTAGATTCAATCAGCTTCTTTATCAATTTTCTCGCTTTTCTTTTAATATTGGGTTTCATCATTGCAGGGTTCCCATTGAACTGAGAAGATAAGTCCGCCTAACAACTGTAGGACAAATTAATTACAGTTCCAACCACGCATAAAGCAATAAAAATACGAAGTTTTAGTACTTCATAAATATAAGAAGACGGCTCAATTTTCAACAACTATATTATATATAATGAATTTTTTCCAACAAAAGCAGCTAATATACAAATGAAATGAACATTTTAACATCAAATAGACTGCATGAAATTTTTATTCCTCAATTTTAAGTGCGCATTCTAATTAGACAGTACGAGAGCATAGAATTACAGACATCAAGGAATGTGAAGACAACTCATCAACCAGATGAGAAAAATTTTATATTCATGATTTACAAGAATTCTCTTGTTACATATTAGGGATATTTAATATAGCATAATAGATGTTTAGGATTTAACCAATAAATATTCTGTTGTATGTAAATATGTATATGTATGAGTTAAGTATGACAATATTTTGTTTAATATTTAGATCGCCAATTTTTTTCACATTTTCTAAATCAGCTGATGATGGTGACATAATAGAGCACCGAAACATGTACTGTAATAAATAATGTTGTAAATATCATCCAACAACATTGTATTAGTATTGAAAAGGTGGAACCTGATAGACTTTAATTAATTGTGGACCCATTATCTTGCGAAGATATTTTCTCTCAGCCTTTTCAGTGTCTCTTAGACCAGCCTTCCCAGTCATTCGGAGACATTCACTAGCATACAGACATTCCATTTTAATTGCAATGTTGTAGTGTCTGATCAAATCAAATCATTTTATTTGAAAATGAGATGTCTACCTCGGTGGCAAATGGTACACAAAAATACATTATTATCAAGCACTAAATATTAAATTAACAAAAGAAGAAGACTTTCCTAAAATACAGTATTATACAATTTACACTAACAATTTTTCTATTAAACACACAGCTTATCCTTAATAAATTTAAATTATTTACAAAATTCTACTCATAATATCTTCTGTACTCACAAACATAAACAACTCATATACAGTATGTGGAATTACTTCAAATAATACTACTGTATATAACTGCTATAAGGTTAAAATTTAGGTACGTTGCATTTTTTTAACCATTTTTGTACCTAACAAGCATAACGACCTGCTGCGTCTTAACCAGAGCCCTTATTTCCACCGCTTTCCAGAGTTCCTGAAGGGCCTTCACAGCTACCGTAGTGGTCCCAGGGCCGTCGAAGTCCCCATTGTACTTCACCTCTGCAGGCAGTCCCCTACTTCGGCTGTCCAATCTCCATAGACCAGGGGATGGAATTAATTTCTTCACAATTCGCAAAAATTCTTTACTTACAATAACCTGCACAGGTCAAATGCCCACTAATATTTCATTTCTTTTCTTTGTTGCTGTTTATACTTTTCTTGAATATCTGTACAGGTTTTGGAAAAGGATCAAACACTTCCCCTGGCAAACTGTTCCACTCCTTCACGCCGTTCCCAATGAATGAAAATTTACCGCAATCGCTTCTGCTAAAATCTCTTCTAATTTTATACTTGTGTTCAGCCATGCCAATGTAATTATTTTCCAACTGAAGCCTTTCACGGATTTTCCCCCCATGCTTCCTCTCCTGTATAGACTCTTATATAATCCTATACGTCTCAGTCTTGTTTTTATCTCTTCTCTTACTTAAAGTTTCCCACCCAAGTTTCTCTAACATTTCTGATACACTACTTTTTCTCCTGAAATCCAATTTTACAAATCTTGCTGCTTTCCTCTGTACGTACACCCAGCGAATATAATGCGACGGTTTTACTCAGCCAAACATTTCATAGCGGATAGGTCTCTCCCCTCGTATAACATCGCTTAAGAAACAACACTGCATAGTCAAAAGAATACAGCCAAATGCGATGGTTCAACATCGCTTAACTAACATGGACTGGATGATTTTCCTCTTAGAAATTAGCTGAGCTAGAAAAGTCAATTCCTAAGACTTTAGGATCGTTTATTCAGTTTTATATGTGTTTTTCCTTCGGGTGCAAAATTAGCAAACGAACGAATAGGTCATGCGGTTAGGTGCACGCAGCTGTGAGTTTCCAGTCAGGAGATAGTGGGTTAACCCCACTGTCGGCAGCCCTGGAGATGGTTTTCCGTGGTTTTCCATTTTCACACCGGACAAATACAGGGGATGTACCTTAATTAAGACCGCGGTCACTTCCTTCCCACTCCTAGCCATTTCCTGATCCATCGCCGTCATAAAACCGATCTGTATCTGTGCGACGTAAAGCCGATTGTAAAAATCTATATATATTGTTACGGGGTTAGCCATGGAATGCGGAGGTGAAAGAAGGTGCCGGGATGAATGGGTCTAACTACAATGTCAAGAAAAGAATTTAAAAACTTAACGGAAGGTTATATTTTTGAAAAACAACAAATTTAACAACTTTTCACTTAGTGAGATTACAATGACATAGCAATTTAGAAACAAGACTTAGGAAAATCCGAGACTTCAGAACTTTAACTCTCTTGGGCTACAAGCCCCTAGTTTTACAATCTTTGAGTTCCCAGCTCAAATTTACAAAAGAGCACAAATTTGTTCAAAGGGCAGAAATCCCCTAATACATGGAACACTAGCTCCTTAAGCTACAATACCAGGCCTCCCAGAGGCACTTCTATGACACTTGAAAAAGAGCAAAAGTGCTCTCAGGTTTCCAAGCCTACAACATGAAAATCTAATAATCACTGGCCTTACAAGGCATTATTTACAAATAGAAATCTTATTACACAGAGATATCTAGTACCCAACCTACGGGGCCTTAGTAAAAAAGAACAGGTTAAATAAATGGCCCGAAACACAAATTGAATGGAGGCGTGTACTTGCACTCCTAGATATGAATACTAAAATCCTAAAGGGCACCAGGCCAATGAAACAGGGGCTATTCCCAAACTACTGAGGTTGCACGCATGGAAATAACTTTAACACATTGCAGAAACGAAAGCGTGGCACCTCAAACCAAGATGAAGGGGAGCTCGAGAGGGTCAATCACTCTCTATCCCCGATTTCCAGTTAAAAGTTTTTATGAATTAATTACATAAGCCGGCAGAGAATTACATTTTTACAAAAGAAGGTTGCATAGTTAATGATTCGGACCTCCCGTGAAGTCTACTTGTGTACGCCGCAGATTAGAAGTGTATCTACAGTCCCCAGATGAGTTGGCGGTAGAGGCGCCGCAAATCAACCTTTGCCGGAAGATGGACTCCGGTGCGCCGTACACAAGTAGACTTCACGGGAGTGGAGTGGGCCCGTACCCCACCTTTGTGGTAGTACGGTGGAGAACGGCTGCGGGAGCACTGAAACAGTAAGATCTCGGCAACAGAAAAGTGTTGCTTGTGACTTGAGATTAGAGGGTACGATCTTTGTTGGTGATGCTGAGGGCCGGGCGGCGTGAAAGGCTTTTATGTCAATAGTGTGGATATGCAGGAGGGGAGGGGGGCTTGGTAATGGCCACTCAGGAATGGACAGCAGGAAAACCAGAGGGGAAGATCGTACATACAGTTTATACATATATCAAAATAAAATAATTTGGGGCAGAAGGCCTGTCAAAAATATAACCTTCAAACTGCTGCTAAACGTTGATGGCTAAGTTAACAATGACATTACACAGGTTTCACCTGAGACAGGTGAACTCTAAAGATCCTCTCCGTGGCTGGATTGCTCACTAATAAGGTAACCGGAGTCAAAAAATCCAATATGATGCACGGCCCATGAAATCTGGGGGCAAGCTTGCCCGCAGGAACAAAGTTTCTTACCATGACTTGATCTCCTATTTTCAAATTGGTGGGCCTCCATCCACGATCGTATCTTTCCCTAACCTTTTCATGAGAAAACTTAAGATTGGCCTTAGGCTTCTTCCATAAATCTCTAATATTATCGGGATCTATTGTCTCTGGTAGAATATCAGTAGTGATTGATTGACACAATGGTGCCATCACGAATGCACTCTGGTGGGTGTTCTACACATTACAGATCCTTGTAAATCTAATCATTTTCTCACACATCAATGGTAGGCACGTATATCAAAATGGGATAATATTGGACCACTCCTTCTAGGTGCTTAACTCTTTTTTGTCAGTTAGTGTATATAGATATATATAGATGGTGATTAGTGCTGTTTAAAGAGGCTTAATGTCAACGTCATTCCAGCATCTGATATAATACCGTATTTGACCATCTTTTTCAGTGCAGAACCCGGAAGAGAAGAAGAATGTCCAAATGAGGCAGCGGTGGAGGTTGCAGAGGCTGGTATCATTACATGGTCCTCCCTCATCAACAACTCTTTCCCGATACTCTTTGTCCTGATCGGCGGCTCATGGAGTGACAATAATGGTGGGATACGCAAGCCGCTCATGATACTACCTGTGCTGGGGCAAATGATCAGCGATGTCTTACTCATCTTCAACTCCATCTTCTGGCAATGGTCGCCCAGTATCGCTGCATTGTCCTACTCACTGCCCTCTGGGATGTGTGGAGGGCGAGTCACTATTTCAATTGGCATACTCAGCTACATAGCCGACATCACCACTCACAAGAACCGAACTTTCAGGTTACTTTTATGTTGTTGTTGTTGTTATTACTATTACTGTATATTAGAAGTAGTAGAGGAGTAAGTATGTTTATTATACCAGTAACATGTCGTCCCTACTCTGGCAAACTAACGAATCTGCAAATTGTCAATAGGTTAGGAGAGCAGAAAGAAGTTGTGATTGCTCATGTCAGATCAATGTTTATATTTCATGATTGGTTTTATGTGTTAGGCATACAGAACGAGCTGCAGATGTGAGACTTTGACAGAGAGTAGACAATATATAAATAATAAAATATAGACCAATACTTGAGAACTACATATTCCCTAGTTTGTCACTTTCGCTAGTTTGCCAGAGAGGGGACGATGTTTATGTATTTCTAAAAGTCACATTCTGAAAGCATTTCTGCAAATTATGCATGCATGCATAAGATCAAAGTGCAAAACAGACATGAATGACAACTAAACTGGGTTCAGAAATGGTTTTGGTACCCAAGAGGCATTGTTCAGAGTCTATGTTCTCCTTCAAATTTGCCGAGAAGAATGCAAAGATGTATTTGCATCTTTCATTGACTGTGAGATGGCATTCAGTGGAGTCCAACACATAAAACTCATCAAGATTCTCAGGCAGAAATGAATTAGACATAAAAGATATCTGCATCATACAAAATCCTGACTGGAAACAGCAAGGCAGAGTCAAGATTGGAGGGACAATAACTTCAGAGATATGTATCAAAAGAAGAATATCCCACAGTTACATATTTCCACCACTCCTATTCAACCTTTATGCTGAACACATACTCAAAGAAGCCTTGCATGGTACTGAACTAGGTGTGAAAGCTGTGAATAAAGTTATCATAAACAATATTAGTTATGCAGATATATTACACCTTTGAAGGTCTACAAGAACTGCACAGTAGAATTCGTCTCAGTGGATTAAGATAGGGTATAAACATCATTACCACAAAAAAAAAAAAAAAAAAAAAAAAAAAAAAAAGTTCATGATGATGCCTCCATTTCATGAAATAATAATCAATACATAGAACAAGTAAGTCACTTCATGTACATTGGGTGCATCATTACAAACAATCTAGCCCTGAAAAAGAGATCAGATACTGCATTGTAATTTCTAGATCATCTTTCCAAAAGAGGAGATGATCTAAAACTCAAACTTAGGCAAAAGCTGTTGAAATGTTATACCTGGTCAACACTGTTTTATGGAAACTGCAAGAGCTGCCATTCAGTGTCCCCATCCCTGGATGCTCCTATATGCAGATGATGTGGTCATTTCACAAGAGTGCAGCCTTGTATTTTCAGCACCATGTGGAAGACAGGAAACAGAGGCTGAATGAGAATGGGCTTCACCTCAACATCAAAAAGTCAGAATATCTAGAATGTGGTCCCCACAAACCAAAAACCAATGGTACCATTTCCATCAATGGCAAGTCCTTATAAATCACCCATTTTAAATACCTTGGATCTTTGGTCGCATCAGATAATGTTACTACCTCCGATATACAGATAAGGGTCAGAAGTAACTGGTGTCCTCTGTGATAAAAAGCTACCCAAATACCTGAAGGTTAAAAATTACAAGCCAGTGATGAGACCAGTTGATCACTATGGAATAGAATGGCACCCTTTGACAAGGAAACACGGGCAAATCTTCCATGCTATGGAGATGAGGATGTTGAGTCAGTCATTTCGGGCGACGTAGACTTAAAAAATTTGCAAATGACGTGTCTTCCTCGCTGGCAAATGATACACAAAAATACATTATCAAGTACTTAATTTTAAGTTAAAAAGAAAAAAAGACATTTTCTTAAAATAGAGTGTTATACAATTTACATTAATAATTTTTCAATTAAACACACAGCTCATCGTTAATAAATACAGTACATATCATTTAAAAATTTCTACGCATAATATCTTCTTTCTTACACACATAATCAACTCATATACAGTATATGGAATCATTTCAAATAATACTACACAACTGCTAAAGATTTAAATATACATTAAATTAAATTTTTTTTTTTTACCATTTTGGTGTCTAACATGCATAACAAGCTGCTGCGTCTTAACCAGAGCCCCTTTTGCCACCACTTTTCAGAGTTCTTGAAAGGCCTTAGAGCTACCATAGCGGTCCCAGGGCCCTCAAAGTCCCCACTGTACTTCACCCCTACAGGCAGTCCACTACTTTGGCTGGCCAATCTCCACAAACCAGGGGATGGAATTAATTTATTTGCAAAAATTCTTTATTTTGAATAACCTGCACAGGTCAAAAGCCCTCTAACATTTATTTTCTCTATTACTGTTTATTTTTCATCATCATCATCGATTTTCCGCTCCAGCAAGCCAGGTATGGGTGTTTACGAGCCTCTTCCAGTTTGTATTGTTTAATGTTAAGAATTTCATTCTTCGGGTTCCGTATTGAATCAAGATTCACAATAAACAAAACAAATAATAAGATCCACCGTTTCAATACTATATATTACCAAGCTCGATAGCTGCAGTCACTTAAGTGCGGCCAGTATCCAGTAATCGGGAGATAGTGGGTTCGAACCCCACTGTCAGCAACCCTAAAGATGATTTTCCGTGGTTTCCCCATTTTCACACCAGGCAAATGCTGGGGCTGTACCTTAATTAAGGCCACGGCCGCTTCCTTCCCATTCCTAGGCCTTTCCTATCCCATCGTCGCCATAAGACATATCTGTGTCAGTGCGACGTAAAACAAATAGCAAATACTATATATTATGTGAAAATGTTTTACATTTCTGTTAACTCATCACGTTTATGAACTGCTGATGTTCTATGTACTTTTTGCTGCCAATTTACATCATGTTTGACAAGGTCTTTGAAAATTTGCTTTCTCCAACTACCATGAGGCCTCCCTCTGGGCCTCTTACCAACAACATTCCTTTCATAGTATGCTCTTGGAGTCCTAAATGGAGTCATCCTTCTCATATGTCCATACCATCATAATCTACTTAATTCTAAGGTTTCCAACAGGCTCCTGTCCAATCCAGGTTGTTGCCAAATATTTCCATTCATTATTTTTTCTCTCCTTGTATTTTGGAGACATGACCGAAGGAACTTCATTTCAGTGGCCTGCAGGTGACTTTGTGCATATCTAGTCAACGTTGCTGCTTCTAGTCCGTATGTTAGAATTGGTATAAGATATGTTTTGTACAGCGTGAGCTTGCAAGCTTAGGGACATGAGTCATCCCAAAGTAATTGACGTATGAAGTGGTAGAATTCTGATGCAGCTTGCATTTCTTGGTTTATGCTATTGTCAGAAGAAGCGAAGCTCCCTAAGTATTTGAAGTTATTCTTTTTGCACTCGCAGGTGGACTGCTTCAGGATTTCAATTCATCACTAAACTGACAGTTTTATTTCAGCTGATGATCATTCCCATTCGTTCAAAGTCTTCTTGCCAAAGATCTAGTTTAGCTTGAATTTCTGCTTTTGTCTCACCCCATAGCATAACATCATCAGCAAATTCAAGTGCATTTGTTGTCTGATCCTTCATTTTCACTGCTTTTATAACCTAATCCATTGTACAGGGCACCAGGAAATGTTCTCCACAGCGCCTACGTGCTGATGCGTGAGGTGGCATTAGCAGTTAAGTTGGCAGCACGGCTGCTCCCGCTTGTATCTAAACGAAACAAACAACAAACAGTGGAATTTGTACACACCACAGCACTTCTTAACAGATGCTGGAAGTGTTGTCCTTGTGTTCAACACGTCTACACATATTGTCAAAGACTTTCACTAAAGAGTCTTGCATAAAGGACTGCACATAATTAATGATAGTCACTTTAAGTTTATAAACACTTTTTCATCTGTCAAAACCGTAGGCCTGCCTGTTCCTGGTACATTGTGAACTGAGGTGGTCACACAAAATTTACTTATCAAATCCCAAACAGATACTTTGAATTTGGAAACCGCGCCTGAAATTTTAATTTCACATTTTCTGTAAAATGATCACCTTTGCGAAAAGCGTATTCCACCAAAAATAGCTCTTTCTTCAGTAGTAAACATTACCACCTGTATCATGTTGCACTATTCCAATCATCTATCTGAATGCTCGCTTATGCAATACACGTTGATGATTTCGACAGCCCACAGCTCACACGTGCAACCTCCCTGTACTGCTATCCTGTTGACCTTGGCCTTTCGGTGAACAAGGGTGACAGATGTGACACCGTGCTGCCAACTAAACTGCTGATGCTCCCTCACGCAGCAGCAGGTAGGCACTGCGGAGACCATTTCCTGGCGCCCGTCAGTAATGAAGAGAAGTGGTGATAGACAACTTCCTTGTTGGACTCTGCTCTTGGTTTAAAAACTGTTTGACCTGCCTCCTTGAATTTGCAGACAGCTCTTTGTCTCTCGAGCTATGATCTCATCAGGCACTTCTTTACATCTCAGAACATATCCCATATGTGCTTACGAGGTACATGATCATATGCCTTCTCAGTATCCAAGAATACAACTATAACCATTCTATTCTTATCCCAGTATTTTTCAAGGAGCATTCTTCTTGAAAAAATGAGGTCTAGCGTTGATCCATTTGCTCTAAATCCATGTTGTTCTTCCACAAGTTTAGGTTCAAAAAATGTTCTGATTTTTCTCTCCAGGATCGTCTCATGTATTTTTAACCCATGAGATAGAAGGGTTGTTACACTTCTTTCGGTCACCTTTCTTAAACAGTGGAATAATCACTCCTTGCCTCCAGTCACTGGGGATTTCATTTTCTTCTCAAATTTTATTTAGTAGTCTGTATAACCATTGTATTCCAGGTTCACCAGGTGTTTTGATCATGTCTACACTGAACTCATCCAATCCTGCAGACTTGTTATTTTTCATTTTACACATTGCTGTTTCCACTTCCAGTCAGGTTAAACTTTCCACATTATAATTTATAGTGTTTAGAGGGTCATCTTGTGTGTCATCAGTTGTATTACAGTTCAGCAAGTGATGGAAATATCTACTGAACTTCCGCAATATTTTATTTTCATTTCTAGTTACCTCTCTGTTTGGAAGCTCTATTGTGATGATAGTAGTATCATCATTTTTGTTTTTAGCAATGCTATACAGGAGCTTTTTGTGTTTATCTTGCCCTATTCTATTGGCAAGATCTTCTTTGCATTTCTGTTTTTCAATGTCAACTATTATTTTCACCTATAATCTTTTTTCTTTGTAAAATATTAGTTCATCCTTGATTTCACTTGGATTTCCTTGCACTCTGGCATGGTACAAAGCTTTTCTTGCAGCATTTCTAGCTTTGACAGCAGCTTTTACATCCTTATTCCACCATATTGTTTCATTGGATTTTCTTATTTGGCTCTGCCTTCCACATACTCTCTCAGGCTGTAAGCCATCATATGCACCTAGCTGTTGTCGTTGTCTTGAGTTCTTTGATCCGAGGTTCATATAAGTCTTGAAAGCAATTGCAATTACTCTCCAACCGACTTGCTAGGCCTAACGCTAGAGAAGATTTTCTGTCAGGGTTATCTCCCTTAGCCTTTGGCAGTCTCCTGCCACACGTGCAAGGCAGCAGCTTACTGTTGAATTTATGTGTCATTTCCTACACAAAGGCTTCAAAAAGCCCCCTAAGGATGATTTCCTCTGCCCATAGCCATAGGTTTTCCCTTAAACCTATAGCAGATCAAGAGCATCATCATCAAAGCCAGGAGAACAGCTCACTTAGACCTTGTTTACTCTTTTCTTGAATATCTGTACAGATTTTTGAAAAAGGATCAAAATTTCCCCCGGTAAAATGTTGCACTTGTTCATGCCCTTCCCAATGAATGAAAATTTACCCCAATTTCTTCTGAAAAATCTCAACTAATTTTATATTTTGGTGTGGCCCAGTCATGGAGAAAGCAAGAGAGGCTCGACTCCAATTGTATGGCCATGTCATGTGAAGCCTTCCTAGGGAGGCATTTGAAGGTTCTTGATTTTAAGACCAAATTGTACTTACTGTATATTTCTATGAGACACTCCCTGTTTATTCTTTTGTGCGCTGGTTAAAGGCCTACTATCCTTTGGTATTTTTGTTCCTTGCCAACCAGCGCATTAAAGTCACCCAGGAGTCTGTAGAATGATGAGATGGAATACCTTGGACAAATTTCATAACAAATAACAAAGCTAGAGCTAGAGCGGAGCAAGAGCATCATCAAAGGCCAAGACCTGGAGGAGCTCATATTCTAAGCAAATTTCAAATTGATCGTATGGCTATAGACAGACAATAAAATAGAAAGATACTAAATGTCAAGGTATTGTGAGTAGCAAACATAGACTTTTCACTTGTCAAGGCTAATTTTCAACTCTTGAGAAGAACAGCAAAACCCCCAAGGAGTTCTTGAATACCCAGGTTCAACACTCTGCGACTATGTGATGAAAACTGCGACTTTCAGGATACACTTGGGAAGAATACACAGAGAGAAGGTTGGCCAGCCCTACAAAAAGCTCTTCTGGATGCCTCCCATGAAATTATCCCTAGTACGTCGAACAAAGGCAAGCACCCTTGGTGGACAACAGAGTGCGACCAGGCCATAGAAGAAAGGCATAGAGCCTGGATGAGGTGGATCCAGCACAAGAATAAAGCCAACCACGAGGCCTTAATCAAGCAAAGAAAGGCAACAGAAAACACTGTATGCAGAGCCAAGAGGAATTGATTACAAACCCTGCTGCAACAAGCAGAAGAAAACTACCAGAGAAATAACTCTAGAGACCTGTACAAGGGACTCAAGAAACTTACTTCTTCATGGGCCGGATGGGAAGATTCAACTGGATAACAGGGACTGCACCAATATTCTTGCAGATTATTTCCAGAAGCTCCTCAACACAGAAGATCCTAATGAAAGACCAATCTCCATGAGCCTTCAACCAGGAACCCTGATTTTCAACCACCTACCATGAATGAAATAGAAGATATAATGAAGAACGTAAAGAATAACAGGGCCTCAGATGAATATGGTATAGTGGCAGAGATGTGGAAATACGCAGAAGAACAGTCCCTGCAGAGCATCCAACAGATTTTAAAAGATATATGGACAACAAAGATCTTACCGGAAGGTTGGACGTCAGCTGTTGTACGCCCACTCCACAAGAAGGGAAGCAAGACAGACCTCAATAATTACAGAGGTATCTCCTTATAACAGGTCACCTAAAAGATTCTTTCTGCAGCCCTTTTAGCTAGAGTCACCAGCCAACCAGACTCTCAAGTAGGTGAATATCAGGCCAACTTCTGAGCTAATCTTGCCCAGAGCAAATACAAAATCTCAAGGCCATCCTCACCTGTAAGAATCAAAGGGGACATCCCTGCGTATTTGTCTTAGTAGATTTCCAGACTTTGTGGACAGAGAGACCCTTTTCTTCACCCTGTGGGAACTTGGCCTCTCTTGAGAAGTCCTTAAAATTGGTCCAGGCCACCTTGTAGGACACCACTTCTAAATCAAGTTCAGAGGTGAACTATCTGAGAGCTTCTCCATCAGGACAGGAGTAGGCAGGTAGATGGACTCTCTTGCATTCTCTTCTGCATCTTGGAGAAGATCATAGGCGAATGGATGGCAACATTACCAGAAGCAGGACTGAAGCTAGGGTAAAAGAAAGACAACCTTAATGTCTCATGCCTAGCCTTTGCCGATGACCACACAATACTAACTAATAGTATACAGGAGGCTGCCCATCGCCTGCAGAACCTTCATATTGTAGCGGCTAGGGTTGGCTTGAAGATGAACATCAGAAAGACTGAATTGATGACTAATATCAAGGAAGCGCTTCCACGATACCACTAGAAAACACCGCAATCAGAAAGATGCTGGTGGTCAAGTACCTAGGAGAGTAGATCTCTGTAAACCAGGGTGAGAACCTAGCCATAGACACCAGGTGCACCAAGTTTGAGAGGGCCTATCACTCCTGCAGAAGCATCTATGCATCAAAGTACTTCTCCAAGAATCTCAAACTCAGGCACTATAATGTGGTAGTAATACCACCTGTTCTCTATGCCTCTGAGTGTTGAATGATGACCACGAAAGGCCCTCTCAGGGAACTAGAACTGAAAGAAAGAGGAGAATACATGTAAGAGAAGAGGGAGGCACCTACAGAATTCGGCACAATGATAAGCTATAGCCTACAAAGAACAGGAAGACATCGTTACTGGTCTTCAATGGGCACCTAACCCGCTTGAGTCCCTGCAGACTTACCAACAGAATCTTTGCAGTGGGAGGTAGAGGGAAGGCATCCAGGAACAAGTGAATCTCTTCAGTCAAGTCGGATCTGGAACAACTGATGATCCTGATAAGTCCATACATGACAACCCACAGTTTTGGCAAGCCATCCAGGAGAGAATTTTTCCAACATCACTTACAAGTAGGAAGAACACAGGGACCAGCAAACCTATGTGGACGGAGGAAAGAAAGCTGGCTCACAGCCAGAAAATGAATGAATACTGGAAAAAGGGAAAATAGAAGGCCCAAGTGACAAGAAGATGTGAACCCCACAGTCCTCAGTAGGCCCAAATGACTAATAATAATAATAATAATAATAATAATAATAATAATAATAATAATCATTTGGAACACATATAACAAGAAAAATCATTAACTTGGAAAACAAAACTAAGACCTTAAAAACCTGAAGCATTATACGCATCGGAAATCTTAATCATTGGCAGCAAATCACTCATAAAAGATAAAGAAAAGCAAGAAAGAAAAAATGTTACGGAAAATTTCCGGCCCAGTCTGCACAGAGTGAGTATGGATGAAAAGAAAATCTCATGAAATTTATTGCCATACTGAAAAAATCTCAGACACTATCAGGAAAAGGAGGTTGAAATTCTATTGTCACATTTTCAAAATGAACAATGATAGACTGACCAAAAGAATATTCTAAATCTTGTCCTCACACTGAAAGTCAAGAACAACTGGCTAAATGAAACAGAATCAGATCTTCAGGAAATCAGCATCAACCAGGAAACTGTGAAGTACCAATCTCCTTTCAGAACTCTGATTAATAATCATTGTTTTGTGGATCCAAAAGCTAGAAGTAATAAAACCTGGACAGAAAAACGTAAGAAGAATTTCAGTGATAGTATGAAGAGATTTTGAGAAGAAAGTTCAAGCATGCTCCTCAGTTGGGCATAACAATGTAAAAATAAAAAATAAAATTTTTTATGGGGATACCATAGGTTGCAGAGGTATAAGAAGGTGTGGGCATAAATGGAAGGACAGAGAACAGATGAGAACATAATTTAAAACTCTAAAATTAAAAATTTTATTTCTTTTCTTTCTCTTTTTCTTTTGAATTTAAACAACAACAAATCTGGAGCTCATCGGCTCAAACAACAGGAATGATCAAAATTCAGGTAGACAAATATTTGAAAAATGAGCTTGTAGCTCCAAAGTTACACTATTCCAAAGAGCACTTTTGTTCCACTCAATTTATCCTCTAGGAGACAGCTCCAGAACTTACAACCAGCCTCTCAAAAGCACAAGTTTCTAATCTAAATTTTACATTAGATCATTACAAAACAGTTTTTACTGTCTTACCAACTCAACAGCCTGATTCACACTTGATTGTGAATAGTTAAAAATTAAACAGGGGCAATAAGTGCCCATACTAAATGGCCTTAGTGGTCCAAAGAAAAGGTTTAAGATATCGGCCGTAAACAAAATGCTAGATGGTGAAAATATTAAGTTCCAAAGGTAGAGATGTCACCCCAATACAAGTTGAATGGGAATTAAAAGAGATGAACACTTTTTATTCCCTAAGTTACATCTTTCACAGCAGGAATTTGAATAAAGTCCTTAGACTTACTTGAAAATTTACTTTTAAAAGATGATGATAACTACAGAAATTTACATCAAGAATTAATTTTGAAACCTTCCCCTCAAGTCAGCTATCTGGATCTCTCAGATATTTAAAAGATTTCTGCCATTACCTTGAGCTGGTGGGCCTTCCAACAGCAGGCAAGGCTTTCCCCTGCCTCTACTACTTATGCAGTCTAGACTGGAGCAATGAAGAAGACAACATGGCTCAAAAGCTCCCAGCTTTTATAGTGGAGCGGAAAGCTCCAAGAACTCTCTAGGCCGATGGCGTGTACACATCCTCAATTTTGATTGGTTATTAAATATATGTACAAAATTTCTGATTGGCTACTACTTTCACGAAGAATGAGGCTATGTAGTGCTGACAGCTTCAGCACATAAAAAACAATTTACAAACACTTCAGGTTAATAAACGTCGAAAATATAGATTCCCTTTGAAAATTAATTGTCCGTCCTCCCACCAGAAGGGGCACATAAGTCGACAGTAGAGACACCTTAACCCACAAGGGGTCGCATGCTGAGTGTAACATCAGGAGCTGGCGTACGGTCGTTTCAACCGGAAATCAATAAAACACCAAACGCTTACTTAATATGGTATTTATTGTTATAATAATATAAGATAATACTATTTAAAGACAAACACTTTTTAGCATAATAATTATAATAATGAGATTGCCTTATGCTTATGAACCGGCCCTGTGGCGTAGAGGTAGCGTGTCTGCCTCTCACCTGGAGGCCCCGGGTTCGATTCCTGGCCAGGTCAGGGATTTTTACCTGGACCTGAGGACTGGTTCGCGGGCCACTCAGCCTACGTGATTAGAATTGAGGAGCTAACTGATGGTGAGATAGTGGCCCCGGTCTAGAAAGCCAAGAATAACAGCCGAGAGGATTTGTTGTGCTGACCACACGACACCTCGTAATCTGCAGGTCTTCGGGCTGAGCAGCGGTCGCTTGGTAGGCCAAGGCCCTTCAAGGGATGTAGTGCCATGTGGTTTGGGGGGGGGCTTGTGCTTATGAAAGTGAAAAAGTGAAATTCAAGTTCAGTTTATGGAAAATATCTTTAAAATGATGTTTAATTTCATTTAACACACATGTAGACAATGCTCCTTCTCCCTCTACTCAACAATGAGTGATAACAGTGCACTTCTCACATTATAAATAAGTCTACACCATTAGTCGCGTATGGTTGAATAGAATGGAGACATGTAATGTGAGGAGTCGCGTGTGAATGAAACAACCTGATAACCAGCTTGTCACTCACTGAAGGAGTGGAGAGGGATAACAGTGGTGTGACAGAAGTGTGGATGAGTCCATTGAAAGGTACTGAGGGCTAGGAAGTATAATAAACATTGTTCGTGGAAGGATTGATCAAAATAAACAGAAATGGTTGAAATGACCTGATGCGACCCCTGACGGGTTAAGATTAAAGCTCAAAACTTCTTCCAATACACAGTTCAGGGGTTTACATCACAGATGGCCTTCTAACAGGCAGTCATTTTAAATGCATGGAGAAGGTGTATCTCTGGTACAACAGCAATAATAATAATAGTAATAATAATAATAATAATAATAATAATAATAATAATAATAATAATAATAATAATAATAATAATAATAATAATAATAATAATAATAATAATAATAATAATAATAATAATAATAATTTTCACACTGCTTAAGACTGTATACCCTGGGCAGGATTCTGTGGGCTCATGGGTTCATGTGTGGAGCTGATTGTGTATGCCTGTACTGTTGAACTCGTGTGTTTCTTCCAGCTTAAGAAATATTCCATGTTCCAGGATTCACAGATGACACAACAAAATTACCTTGTACAATTTTAGTCATATTTTAGTGCAGTTCAGTCATTATTGTAATTAAAAATAAATATGTATTTTTATATATAATGAATTTAACATACACCAAAAGAACCACTTATGATAACATTTACACATGCCGTAGATTATAATCAACTGTGTCTTGCTTTTTGTTAATTGACATAGTCTGAAAGCCATCTCCATCCTCTCCACCTTCTCTTTTACTGTCTCCATTTCATTCCCACTGGTGGTGAAAATTTCTCCTAGTTTTTGTTATTATTATTATTATTATTATTATTATGTAAATTAATGCATTTAAAAAGTTACATAATACAGACACATTTCCAAAATTCATTTCAAAAGGATCAGAGAAATACTAAAGGAAACCAAGTATTCTGAACTACTACTTTCACTACTGAGACTTGTCCCATGTTGTACAACTCTGATATTTCTCACCCACAGGTTATCTATAGTCGTAGCGCTGGTATTCCTAGGTTTGCCGGTTGGGACATCACTTGGAGGTGCTCTCAACAAGTATCTTGGCTTCCCAGGAACATTTGCTCTGTCCGTCATCATGAATGTCTTGGGATTAGTCTCACTCCTCCGAGTGAAAGAATCTGGAGACCGCAAGAAGGCCAAACACTCTGAACGCTGTTTTAAGTTTCACGATGTGTTGCAAACCTTTTACACCATAACACGGCGGCGGCAGGGATATCATCGATGCTGTATTATCCTCTTGGGGCTTTCCATCTTCTTTCTCCTTGGACCCTTCCTGGGTGAGTCACGTCACTAATAATGATGCAAGTCTACCAGTAAGAGAAATTTACCATTGTCTTCAATATATTAACATTAGATCATGTTAAATCAGAATGAGTTGAAGTTAATGGTCATGAATGGTCTTCAAAGTGAAGGAAAGCTCGAAACATACTTGTCTTGTTCTTTTAAGACCCAAGAGCCATGTTCAAAACTAAACCATCACGTTGCACAGCTTCCAGCCACTGGTTGGGTTTGTTTAGAAGATAAGCTTCTCCTTTGTCTTCTGTCTTCCCACCATCTCTCTGTTACTACTGTGATCCAGTCCTCCTCTATTTTCTTCTCCCTCTCCACTTCTTTCAGCCATCTATCCCTTCCTCTTCCTCTTGGTTTCCTGTCTTCCATTCCCATCTCATGCATCTTCTGGTTATCCTCTTCTCCATGCTTTTCATGTGTCCATACCATCTAACCCTTGATTCTTCTATCCTATCTGGCTACGGTTCCACTTGCATTACTTCTGTAACGTTCTCTTTTCTTATCTAATCCATTTTTGTTACTGCTATTCTACTTTTCAAAAATTTCATCTCACTGGCCTGGATCCTGCTTTTCTCCCTTCCCCTAATTACCAAAGTTTCTAAAGTATATGTAAGTGTTGGTATTACATTTGATATATCACTATTTTGCTGTTTTAGGGGACCACTTTACTCCACACCAAGCTTCTAACATTTTTGGGGAATATTACTGCTTGTCTCCTACTCTCACTTATTTGTTTATCATTTCTTTCACTTTCCTGTATTAAACTGCCTATATACCTGAAACTCTCCACCTTACAAGTTATTCCCCTCCAATCATAACTCCAGTTGTTCGTCTACTCTTATTTCTGGTTGTAAGATCATTTCACTTTTCTTTATACTAAATTTCATTGCAATATTCTTATACTATCTCATCCCATGCATCCATCTTCTCCTGAAATATTTAAGAATGTGTATTCAAATATTCTTAAGTATTTTGCTACTTGATTTTCTAGTCAATACAGGTTTTACAAAGGGAGTTCAATATATAAAGCAACACTTTTTTTTCTTCTAAAATCAGGTTGGTTTTATTGAGGATTCAAATACACCATGTTATTCCCCAATTCTTCTGCTACAAGATCCTATTTTTCAACACAATCTCTGTTCAATGCTGTGGTCTTATGCCATCATAATGTGATGGCCTGTATGTCTGCATGGTACCACTCTACTGGTCGATGTCGGAGCCAACGTCTTGCTGCATTGATAACTTCCCCATTGTCCATGTAGTGCTTCCCGCGTAGTTCATCCTCTATTGGGCCAAACAGATGGAAGTCAGAAGGCGTGAAACCCAGGCTGTAGGGTGGATGAGGAAGAACATTCCAGATCAGACAGGTTTACTCGACTTTGTTGTGATGATGAAACATGCCTCGCCCAATGACTCACCATGCTTTTGTCCACTGCCAGGTCTCCATGGATATTCTGCAAGCACCTATCTGTGATGCCCTGGTTTTCCATCAAAAGAAACTCAATAACTGCTGTCTGTTTGGTATGCATCTCCATTACAGACACCAATTTGAAGGCTAGTTATAGTGCTGTCACCTACCGGAAATTAATGAAACTCTATGAGATGAAGTGGGAATATTCAAAGATGTTCCAAACAAAATTTCAACATTTTAAAGCTGAAATTGGCCAAGAAATAAAATGTGTTGCATTATATATTGAACACCCCTCATATAACGGGGCTTTTAAAGCTTGTTACTTGTAAAATAAAAATAATGCAATATGAATGTCCAGTTTTAGAACACGTTTTTCATTAATTCTGTTGAGCAAACAAGCAGTATTTGAGTCTGAGGTCAGAATTGAAGTATCATTGGCATACAAGATAACTGAACTGTGGTCAAGTTTTTGTACATCACAGACATGAAGAATAAAAAGAAGATGACCAGGAATAGAGCCTTAAGGTATGAAAGTTCATGTAACTTGCACTGGCAAACCATTTTTTAGTCCCTGGTGGTACAACATTTCTGTGATATTTGGAAGAAACTTCATTCAGAAACAATAATTTTACACAATTACAACTTCAATTACTATAGTTCCAAATACTGTCAACAGATGTTAGAAGGCTGCTATAAGTGATGTACTGCAGAAATGCGACACCCACAGTGAGTGGAAGTATGAACTCACAATAAATCAACTTCCACTGAGCAAGGCATCTGGCGTACAGAGCATAAATGCGACCACAGCATCAATAAAGTGGCACCTTCTTGGCACTCTACAACAAGATGAAGGAAAGAACACACAAATTATATCTCATGAACAGACACTGTTCAAAGCACTTGCACTATATGAGCACATCATATAAAACTATCTTTCAAACCACAATTTGGTAGTGAAATAATCTTCAAGAATTCCTGTACTAGGGATCAGATGCTGAGGATAGTTGTGTAGGAAGCAGCTGAAAACATTTCAATGAAGTAATTCATTTACAGTATGTTCAAAGTGCCCCCTTTATCCCGGTTGGCTCAGTCGGAGAGCGAGAGTCCCAGATGCGGACCATTCACTGTCAGGCTTTGCTTATATTATAAGGGCAGGTAAGACTTAAGGACTGTTGACAATAAAAAATAAAAAAATAAAAAATCAATAGGTTTGACATTAAGCACTTCACATAACACAAAATAACAAAATTTAACAAATTTATCTTGATGATTTTGATTCTTCTCCAAAAGTTGTCTGATACATTACACCTTCATTCTCCAACCATACCGAAGCTTGCATTTTACTGTTATATAAAATAAATAACCATTATCCCACATCTGGCTTGAATAAAAATGAAAATTATTGTAGGAGAATCTCCTCCTAACACTGGTCAGATTATCAGCAAATTAAAAACAAATTAACAATAGTAAATTGTTCCAGGTTTCATAAACTATCCTAGGCTATCACAATAGTGTCTACCTTTACACAAAAAAAATTAAATTTTTTAATTTAATGAAGAAAATTAATTAATAATGGCATCATTAAACTTTGAAAATATTATCATAAATATTACATCATTATCTTTCTTATTTGTGGATAAATTCCATTAATAGTATTTCATCTTTCTGGTGTGAATTCAACGGAACTATACTCCTGAAAATATTTCCATTATGTAATTTTACTAAATCACGTCTCTTCAAGACCTTACCAAAATTAATTACGTTTACAAGTATTATTATTTCCATGAAAATCCTTTTAAACTGCTTTGAATAAAACATTAATTAATTCATGTTACTCGACACCTTGAAAATGAATTTTACAATATTTACAATTTTTATACTTTGCTCATACAATTTTGAAATAACACACACTTATTCATTTTTGGCTGGTACCTTAACGTCAACTTAATGTAAAATTCAAATAAAATTTACTAAAGGTGTTAATCATCTCAAAATAAGTCATCACAAACAATGCTGGAATAACCTGGGCCCAACGTGATGAACACGTGGCCAGGTCAGAACCACATTTCAATAAATCACAGAAAAATATTACTAACTACTGCACTCATTCCACAATCACACAAATGATACACGATTATTATTTACACATTTTACAATTGGATTCTGGAATTTGAATATTAAGTTTTGGATTTTTATTCTCCTATCCATGGAATATTCAGATGACGGTATCAGATAAATAGTAACACACGACACTCATAGAAATGTGATTAAATCTGGGCAATCACTTGTAAAGAAAATAACAGAGTTATCACAACACTGATCATCGAGAAAACCAGCGATTCAATATTCAGAAGAATTGGTAGACTAATAACACGCACCTAAATATTGGTTAAACATTAATATCATCAGACATGTGGTTCATGAGTCACGATAAATTATTTTTACTCCTAAATCTCATCCACATTATTTAACATGTGCTCCAATTAGGGAAAGGCTAGGAAAACAACAGATAGGGAATCTGCCACCTGGGCAACTGCCCTAAATGCAGATCAGTATTGACTGATTTATTGGAAATTCGCAGAAGACATGGTTCTTTAGACACAAACCAAACCTCATGGCACTACAGCCCTTGAAGGGCTATGGCCTACCAAGCGACCGCTGCTTGGCCCGAAGGCCTGCAGATTACGAGGTGTCATGTGGTCAGCACGATGAATCCTCTTGGCCGTTATTCTTAGCTTTCTAGACTGGGGCCGCCATCTCACCATCAGATAGCTCCTCAATTCTAATCACATAGGCTGAATAGACCTCCAACCAACCCTCATGTTGAGGTAATATTTCTACAAAGATGAACAGGAAAATTATTTTAAAAAGGTACTTAAATTTCTGATGAAATTGGATCTCGCCATCGGTGAATGAATCTGCTCACATTGTGACCTGCTTACGTGGCAATCTGCTTCTAGTCGTTATCTCCCCCATGTCAGACAGTGCCTACATTTTAACACTGCATGTTGACAGCAAAGTCAATTTCCATATTCTCGTAAATCGCTCTTTCAGAAGATGGGTGAGACATCCTGCTGAGGAGAATTGAGTATGTGAAGGTCCTCTTCTTTCTTGTCTTTATGAGAGCTGAAACTGACACAAAAGTTTTAGAATGTGACCAAACACATGACCACGTGGAAATGATCGTAAAATAATACGTAACTTGTCCTCGAAAATCTGCTGCACTCAAAGAACATCGCAATAGGAAGGGGCGTTTATTCCTGAAGTACAGGTATTTATACATTTACACCAGGAGATGTGTCCTTATATTGCATCGTAATTGCCATCGTACCTTCACCTGAAAGGTTCTCATAGTTCGAGAGAGTAATCATACCGAGAATATTAGCCACGCGCTATCAACTGGAGCGGCCTTGAGAAAATCCAAGTAGGTCACATGACTACAGCTGGCCGGTCGATTGAAAAATCAATACACTGTCAACCCTACCTATTCAAACCGGTTCTCTGTGTGAAGACACGACTGAGTTGAAATAAACTTGTAACATATCACTCTTAATGAAAGAATGATAACATCCCTTTGCCACATACAATAAAATATTCATTATAGGCCAAATTTGAAGGGGTCAAGAGGAAGTAAAAATTTGGCTGAATACTGATTTTTTCCTACTTGTTTAACATCATACTAACACATCGAAGGTGTTTGGTGACAGAAGGTTGGAGAAGGGCTAAGGTTGGGATGGTAGGGGCTGTGGCCTTGCCTGGTGTGTAAATAGAAAACAATGAAAAACCATCTTAAGGACTGCCGAAGGTGGGATTCAAACTCACTATCTCCTGAGTGGAAGCTTATGTGGGGATTATCGATGTATCAATGACCATACCCTCCAAGACTGTTACCCAGTTCCATGTGTAGATGTTGTTAACCACATCTTTGAAGACAAGACAACTTTTTCTAACCTGGACCATATGAAGTCATTCAGCGTACTTCAAACTTCTTCTCCCTGATGATTAGGGATAAGGTAACAAACCTTTCAATAGACAGACTCAAAACGGTGTTTAACTCGAAGGAGTGTGGCAGTGAACTGGCTGACCCACAACCACTAATGTCAGCCAAAAATATGAGCGATCCAGTACTCCACAAAATTACCAGACTAGGACGTGTTATTAAACTTCTTGTGTTTTTTGCAGACATTGTGGTGTTAAATCAACACTGAGGGGAAAGTGTTGTGGGGGTATTGTGAACATGTATGTAAATACAGTCGAACCTGCACTAACGGACACCTTTATTGAGCAGACACCTCATTATATGGACATTTTTCCATGGAACCGATTTTATTTTACATAACGCACGTGTTAAGTAAGCTCATCTAAACAGACACCTCGAATTCCAGACAGCGGACATCACCATTCCACTTGTCTTAAGCGGACACTTCACACATTCCACGACACTCTTTACACGGGGCTGTCATTATTTCTCTTAATATCATTCTGCAGACATACAGGAAGTCCAAGGAAAAGAGAGATGAAACACACATAGGAATGCTGAAGTAGCCGTGAAGTTTTTGACAAGTTGCTTTACGTCACACCGACACAGATAGGTCTTATGGCAGCGAGGGGACAGGAAAGGGCTAGGAATGGGAAGGAAATAGCCATGGCCTTAATTAGGTACAGCCCCAGCATTTGTCTGGTGTGAAAATATGAAACTACAGAAAACCATCTTCAGGGCTGCCGATAGTGGGGTTTGAACCCACTATCTCCCGAATACTAGATACTGGCCACACTTAAGCGACTGCAGCTATTCAGCTTGGTACCGTGAAGTATATTGTTCTGTACATGGCTCTCTCCAAACCTTTCGTTAGGGCGTCTTCGGTTCTAATTAGTGTACATTCTGAAAATTCTAGTTGTCCTGGAATACTACCAGTGTCTGCTTACTCACAAGTTACCTAGAGATTTTCGAGCATATCTTGCATCACTTTATTCATAATTCAGATTGTTACTGATAAGGTTGAGGTCAGGTAGTCAGCTTGAGAAGGAAAAGACTTTCATATGCTGATTGATGAAGGAGGAAAACCATAGCATTTCAATCACAGTGGCGAAACTACTTGGCATCATTTGAAGCAATGCCTACCCTAAGAAATACGATTAAACATAACTATCGTAACAAATGTATCTGCTGTTGTTATTGTGTTGAATCAACAATAATCTCTTTTTGATCTGTGCTACATGATGATAGCAGATGATATACTTTGCTGATCGCCCCGCTAGATGGCGACAGCAGACTACTTGTTCTGACAAGGAGGCAGTCTCTAACTTGTCTCACCCAGGACTTTTTGTTTTATTTCCCTTCCGTCAGTTTATGAATGGCGCGGGATGGTGGAGGAAGGGTACGTTTACCGCCCGCACTCCTCTCTCCGCAAGGTCTAGAGCCCAGAGAGGCAAGCCTCCTTGCTATTTGAGAGCGTAGTAACTCCCCGCGCGAAGGTGACAATGAAGTACCTTATTGTTAAGTGTGTGCTTTTCTTTTGAATTAGTAGACAATCCATGCATTATTGGCTGTATTTGTGACAATTCAGATATGGACTGTTAGTTGTGTAAAACGAGACAATAAAACCAGGTAGGCTCTTCATTCATAATCTGACAGCATTTCATTCATTTTTAGTAGATCCTCAAAAAGAGCTCATCCTCTGGAATCCAAAGGATTCAGACTTCCACAAGCATGCGCTACCCATTGGAGCTTTCATTCGATAGCAGTCCACAGAATATTTTCACACTATGATGATCTAAGACAGGTTTTTGAAGACATTGCAGAGAATGATGAGGGTTGGGACAGTGAGTCGTAAAATTCTGCTGTAGGGTTGCTTAACATACTCAAGAAGGCCCAATTCATTTATTTGCTCTGTCTCTGTAGATAAATTTTTGTTTATAGAGACCATATCGTTGCTCTACTGCAACATAAAAGCACACCTGATGTAAGTCTGTGCAATACTGAAATTAGAAAAACCACTGTATCCTCAAGGTCCTGCGATCAGAATATACAGTATCATCTTGCGTTGTAATATGTCGCAAAATAAATAACAAGATAAATGTAGACGACAGGACATTCCAAAAGCTCAAAATGTTAACATATGCAGTTCTTGACACCTTAATTATGCAAAAGGAAATACGGTTTGGCGATTTTGAAAGCATCCAGTTTGAGTTGTTGGATCCAACTCAGTTCATAGTTTACAAAGAGAGCTTCCCTGCTATTAAACTGAACAGTCTTATGAACATTTACCGCTGTTTTAATAGGAAAAGACTAGAAAGTGAATTGATTAAGATTTATTTCGATATAGAAAAACACTTGTCCCCTAAAACTTTTACATTACATTGTCCTCAGTGACCTCGAACCAGTGTATGTGGAAATGTCTTCTTATTATTATTGCTCTTTGTTTTACGTCCCACCGACACAGATAGGTCTTATGGCGACGATGGGACAGGAAAGGCCAAGGAATGGGAAGGAAGCGGCCGTGGCCTTAATTAAGGTAGATTTGCCTGGTGTGAAAGTGGGAAACCACGGAAAACCATCTTCAGGGCTGCCGACAGTGGGGTTCGAACCCACTATTTCCCGGATGCCAGCTCACAGGTACGCGCTTCTAACCGCACGGCCAACTCGCCCGGTTGTGGAAATGTCAAAATTGATTCTTTTAATATTAACATTTCCTGTGACCACTGAAGGGAGTATGAGCACTCTGAAGAGGATAAAAACATACTTGCGTAATTCAATGAACAATGAAAGACTTGGCCGTGCGTTTAGAAGCGCGTAGCTGTGAGCTGGCCTCCGGGAGATAGTGGGTTCGAACCCCACTCGAGAAAATGCTTGTGAAGAAATTGGTGAGTGATCAAGTATTGAAGGAATCAATTTTGACATTTCCACAACCGGGCGAGTTGGCCGTGCGGTTAGAAGCGCGTAGCTGTGAGCTGGCATCCGGGAGATAGTGGGTTCGAACCCCACTCGAGAAAATGCTTGTGAAGAAATTGGTGAGTGATCAAGTACTGAAGGACCGAGTGATTGACCATTTTGCAACCAAGACAACTCGATGTTTGGAACTACTGTACAAGAAACTTTAAGGTAATATTTACTGCCTACCCATTAATTAACTAATAGCTTCGCCACTGTTCAATCGCCCAGTAAACATGAGTAGGAGAGGCAATCGTGTTCAGGTCTCGAAACAAGAAAAAATGTAGTGTGAAATTATTTTCGGTGAGAAAGCTCACTGAAAAATTGACTGTGGGAAAAAAATTGTGAAGAATAAAAATGACATTTTAAGTGAGTGCAGGTGGGGTAATAGATATCGAAGAATGAAAAGAAAGTGGGAGTCAGTTTTTGCAGAAGTGAACATTGCGGTATATGATTGGTTCAAATGTGTTCGAGCAAAGAAACTAAGTGAGAAGGCCAATGTTACAAGAAAAAGCGCCAGAAATTGCAAATAACCTGAAAGTTGAGGTTAATTGAATAAAGAATTTGCACACTATGCTGGGTCGTTATTCCCGTTTTGAGAGTATTATATTATAGAAAAACGTGGTAAATTTGTACACCCAGCTGAATGATTACTTCCCGAAGCTGTAATGAATGTTAAGGCTGTAAAATCACTTCTAATATATCCCAGGCAAATATTCAGTAAGAAATTATTTAGAATACTGTAATCAAAATAAAGATGTTTGCTTATCTTGAAGGTGAGTGGTTTTCATTTTGAATATTAGGTTAATTTTATTTAAGTGAAGATATTTAATTTTGTTATGTTGTGGATATTGATTCTTTTATGCAGGTATGCTTAGGGCCAAAGGAATAATAGTGTGAGAACTTTGCTTACTCTGTGAACTGTGCTGCCCATATACTCTCTGGATGTAAAAACAAGACAAAGAAGTAAACAAAATAAGTGTAACCTGCGTTTATGCTGACTCTTAATAAATAATAAGTAAACCTAACATATGTCAAAGCCATAACACTTACAGCTGCTGAATTCTACAAATATAAAATTGCTAGTGTCTAATGAACTTTATGTTAATTGTATTATATTACCTCATTGCATATGTGTTTCCTAGCTGTCCAACTAATACTCACTATTCTGTTTCAGGTGAATACTCTGTTCTTTATCTGTTTGTTCGAATGAAGTTTGGATGGACAGCAGAAACGTTTGGCTACTTTGCTGGAGTCAAGATGATTGTCCTCTTTTTTGGTAAAATGTAGAATATATCTTTACATTCATACAAACAGAGATTTTCTAATTAAAAATGTGCTTTTTATTATACACATTAAAGTTGATTTAATGTACTATTGTGACTGCATAGACATTTGGCTGGAATATTTGTAACCAGACCAATATAAGATAATGACTCAATACTGCACTGAAATTAATAAATAATACTGATTGAGATGTAGTTAGAAGTGTTATGTAGAAGGACTGGGTAGTGTTGCTGTTAAGTCTCCAGTCCACGCATGTCCAATCCTAACACGAATAACTGATTTCATGTATGACACTACATAAAATAAGGTATTCCATCATTTCTTGGTTTAACTGAAACATGCCAACATGTCTCATTATGTTTACTAAATCTCTTTTCCATATGTACAGAAATAATGAGAGTATGACACAATGTATTTTCATTTTCAGAACTAAACACTTCTTCATTGTTTCCTGACAAAGAATCTATTAGCTACCTTACAATCTACTGGGCGAGTTGGCTGCGTGGTTAGGGCCGAACAGCTGTGAACTTGCATCCGGGAGATAGTGGGTTTGAACCCCAGTGTCAGCAGCCCTGAAGATGGTTTTCTCTGGTTTCCCATTTTCATACCAGGCAAATGGACCTTCATTAAGGCCATGGTTGCTTCCTTCTCACTCCTAGGTCTTTCCTATCCCATCATCACCTTAAGACCTATCTGTGTCGGTGTGACGTAAAGCAAATAGGGACTTTGCAATCTTTGAATTACCTACAATAGTCTGATTCTACCACTGCATCCAAGGTCATAATACTCAAGGAAGCAATCTGACAGTTCTTAGAGTGAGGTCCGTTTACTGCCTGCCTGGTTGGGAAGAAAGAAGTAGGAGGTATGGTTGTCATGGAGATAAGCCTGGCAGGCAGCTCTTGTTGCTTTGGAGTTGCCAAACCTCTCACTTCTGAGTTAGGTACAGCAGAACACAGAGGAACGAACGAACAAGTGAGCCGGAAGCAAGGGAGAAGGTTAAAGGAATGCAGGAATCGGGCAACACTGTGCAGTGGTATGTGCAATGCTCCTCCCTCCAGCCTTATCTGTCAGAATGCTTCTTTCACCATTATAGGTATACAGTACTTCTAACAGCCCAGAATCTGAATAAGGCAAGAGACAACTCTTCTGTCAAATAATTAGGGTGTTGTCATGTTGTTTTGAACTTCTTCTTTTTCCAAAAGAGTATATTTGCAATGGAGATATTATGTACTGATCATTTGTTAACGATAAGGATTCCATTTCAGTTACTCTTGCTCATATCCTCTTTACCCATAGTTCTTGCTCAAAGTCTCTCCGTCCTTTCAGTGCTCAATGACAGTTATCCCACATTAAATGTCCTACAGAAAGCTTGGTTATAGATGAAAGCATGATTCCATTTTGTGGAAACAGTACATTCCCAACAACTTGCATAAGTGTGGCAAAAAAAGATTATAAAAATTTGTTATAACACTTATGGGGTGAAAGTTTACATGAGTAAAGGAACTGCATTGAAGAATATGTACAGGCAAGTCCATGGCAACATCCATAGCAAAGGAAATGATGAATGAGTCTTGAGAACTAATTCTCACATGGAGTGACCGGAATTTGAACTACAGAACCCAGCGGTGTGAGGCCGGCGTGCTGCTGCCTGAGCCACGGGGGCTCTTAGTATATGGTACAAGTTTTATTTTTAATCACTTAGCAACCAAGATCTGCCAGCTCAGTAGAACTGGCAGAGTTCTTCATAAATATCTATGCTGCTGGTCGATTGAACACCCATGACACCTAACGTGTCAAAGTAATAAGAATAGAAGAATATTTTCACATTCCCGAACTGATATAAACAATATAAACAACTCCTACCCATTCTTCCTCAGTTCTCCAGCCGTGGTACCAGGTGCACTTCAAATAACTAAAAAGAAAATAGAAGGAAATCAGGATAAAATTTTATTGATTCATAAACCAACCATTTGAAATCTGAAACTGTTTTTTAATTACATTTGTAGTACCTGTTACCATTATTTCTTCTTTTTTTGCAGATCACTTACTGAATTTCATACATTTAGTACTTACGTGATACTTTCTCTTTCAACTTAGGCACACCAGTGATTGTAAGAATTCTCTCTCTCTATCTGAAAGTCTCTGATGCATGCATTGGTATCTTAGCATGCATCCTTCAAATGATACCAAGTCTCATCTACCCATTTGTACAAGAAGGTTGGATTATGTACATTGGTAAGTTACCGTAATATTCAATACATTACCTCTGTATTATTATGATAACTCTGTTAAGATTTTGGAAAATTTGAAGGAAGAAATAAATAAGGTAAACAATGAATAATACTTCAGTCATCAGTCAATACACTTCAAGATTTCCTTTCTTTGTCATGCAGTTACATGTAATTAGTGAATCAGTGGTAGTCAGCCTCCAGATCCCCAAGATCACGGTTTCAAACTCAGCAGAGGTAACAGTAACAGTTCGGTCTCTCATGGTAGTATCATGATGAGCACATTAGAAATTTTCTGGGTTTGTATGTCATGGTCCATTGTTTCACTGAAAACATAGAAGTTCAGTATTGAAGACAAATAAACCTACTCTCATCCATAAAGATCATGACAAGATTTGTCTTCAGCTAAAATGAGAATTTCTGCAAGGTTAAAACTTTTCTGATATCAGAAAGACAAAAATCTCAGAGAGAAAACACTAGAAGGTTCATCTTAGGAGTTAAAAATGCATCGTCTTCCTTGATCTGCATAATTATTATGGTCTCGCTCTGTAAACACTAGAGTGCAATAACACTGCAGTTGTCCTTCTAATGTTGTAAACATTTCTTAACAGACAGAGCAGGGGTCCCCATACTACGAAAAAGTAGAAGGTTGAAGTTGAAGGGCTAAAGGGCCTGAAAAGGTTTCAAATTTTGAGTCTTGGATAGCTCTATAAAACTAAAAACCAAATTTTGAAAATCACTTCCCACCTAAATGCAGTTCCGGAAAAACAGCCTAAAATCTCTTGTTTCTTTACTCGTTTTCTTTTTGATTCAAATCCTAGCCAAATTAACTTATTTACATAATTCCTTCTGTAATGTGTTCCTTGGTTCAATACCTTCGGGCATTTTTTGATTTTTTGAAAAATGTCCACATAAAATGTAGTTATAAGGGCTAAATGAAACTCTGCATTGACTCACATTAGTGCTTATAGTGGTGCTTATGTGAAACAATGTGTTGACTCGTATTAATGCTCGTAGTGGTAGAAAAAGTTAAACTGTTAATCTAATTGACTGGATAACAATGATTAAGAAAAGGATTGTAATATTTAGGAATAAATACAGAATATATTCTCATACTTTATTATATTTTATTTACCTAAAAGAAGTAGCTCCTATCCCTGGGATATTTTCAACACTGAGTTGCTTGCCAGAAGGGCTAGAACTGTAGATTTTTATTTCTCTCACCTTGGTGGAGGTTTGGATTGGTAGTCACTCTGACTCCTAATACACCACAATCTTTCAACACTCCTAGTGGTCATTATTGTTTTAAGAGGAAGAACAACTGGGCAACCACTCTCTTTTAATACTACTGTAATTAGAAATGAAAATGGAAGGGCTCTGATCCTTCGAAAACTGAAGGTATCTCCAAAAGAGAAAGAAGGGCCACAAAGGGCATGAAATTGATTGCTTGATTGATTTTGAGGATTAACTTTTTGTTTTGCCATTGTTGTCTTATTTTTCTAAGAATACAGTTAAAGAGTAATGGAGAGAGTCTGTCTGTTTCTACTGCTCCTGTTTTGATTTTAAATGGTTCTTAGATTTTCCTCATGAATTTAACTTTGGAATTTGTGTCTTTTTGTCTGTTTTATGTGTTCACTAAGGTTTTGAGGTCTAATCCTTGTTCTATCAGTGATTCATAATAATTTAGGTCATAAGTTTTTTTAAATTGCCATCATCATCATAATCATCATCATCATCACACTGTATTAAATTGAGCTGTTCATGATTCCTTATGTTTCATGAAGTGTAATTTGAGGAATCCAGAATAATGAGTATGTTCTTGTTAGAATCTCCATATCAAACAACAGTAGGTATCAATAAAAATAATGACTTCCCTACTACATTGAGTTTATAACTAATTATTCTGAGCTAATACATAACATATTTCATTTTACAGTTGCACTCACAGAAGTCACACATGGCACTGCATTTACAGTTCAGAAAGCCATTGTGACTAAATTGGTATCAAAGGAAGAAATGGGTAAGTAAGAGTAAATATAATAATGAAGTAACTTTAGGAATTAGAACTGATAATATCTAACTTTAAGAATCATTCCCCAAAGAGATATTTTCCTGCCTGGGAGGATCAGGGGTGACTTCTGAGGGGTAGTAGGTGAAGCAGCACTATTTTTACCACAGTTACTTTAAAAACTCATTTTCCTTATCATGTATGTTGGTTTTAATAGAAAATAGTTTTGTACCATGCCTGATTTACTGTTCTGGCAGCCAGTGAAGTGTGATTTAGACCATGGCGACCAGAGGGTGAAGAAGTCTTCCTTTCATGCTATTTAGCCTCTGGGGGCAGAGCTTAGCTCATTCGTTGCTATGACAACTGTGATGTTAGCCACTACAGTTTGTGCTGCAGAGAGGTACGTGGTGAAGTAAAGGGGAAAGATATACATTTCTTCTTCCTATGTGGACTGGAGCACACTTCCTTAAGAGTTGTACTGTTAATAAATACAAATCCTCTTTGTGATATAGTGTGTGTTTAATTAGAAACACCATTTTTATGTTGGAAAGATGAAGATGAGAAGGAATTAGAAATTGGAATAATCTATAATGGGAAATGTTTGATACATCTCCAGGTTCTTTGATATCATTTTTTTTTAGAAACTAGGTAAATGACTGATATAGAATCTGCCATCTGGGCAATTGACCTAAATGCAGATCAATGGTGAATAATTGAAGTTTTAAATTGTCATTGCCCTACTGACTTTCACCAAATATGTGGTACAAAGGAAGGGAACAATTCAAGTAAATGCAACAATCTTAGGTTTCATATGGTCACGGTTTAAAAAATTCTCATGGTTGTGCTCCTCTCCAACTCTGCAGAAATTATTTTGTTGGCTATGCTTGCATAATATAGCCTATATATTAAAACAACATTCAGAATAGTGATTAAGATAAGTGTGTGTAAATATAGTTTTCTTTCTTCCTACTAACTTTTCACTTAACTTTACAGCCATGAGCTGGAAAGGGGGGCCTAATTGGTAGTTTTAATAAGCATGATTATGGTATTTAATGATAGTAAAGTGTTGAAATGATCCACTAAAACTAATAATCTAGTGCTCTTTCATCTTTTTATTACTTTGGTTCAGCATTCCCTTACTCTAGCTGCAAATGTAAACAACACAAGAGCTCTTACTATCAGGAAGAAAGCATTATTGTAATATAAACAAGAACATCAGATCAAATCCTTAATCTGTTAAGCATAAGAATAACACAACAGTAAAGATATAATGTCCCTGGCCTTCTGGCCTCAGCTTGGCAGGTTCGATCCTGGCTTAGTCCGGTGGTATTTGAAGGTGTTTAAATCTGTCAGCCTCATGTAAGTAGATTTACTGGCACATAAAAATCTCCTGCAGGACAAACTTCCAGCATCCTGGCACCTGTGAAAATGGAAAAAGTAATTAGTGGGACGTAAAAACAATAACATTATTATTATTCACCTTAAACATTCTCTCTAGCAAAGGCATAAAACTTGTAATTAGATAAATGAATGAAATGGTGTTAAATAATGTATTGTCTGTGCTCTATTTGCTTTAGTACTGATGGTAGTAAAATGGGAATTTAAATGGTTAATTGATTAATGACTCAAATAAATAGACATAAAAGTCCTCATCTATTCTAATCAAAGTCAAAGGATTCTCTCCCCTTTTTAAGACGTTCTTTCCTTCTCTTACTTAGCAGTGGTCAGTCGAGTCTTCTGAGAACAATAAAGTTCCCTGCAGTTTGCCTCTTTTACATGGCAAAAACCCAACAGAGATCATGTCTGGGAATTTTAATTTGTTAAGATGGATGCCATTATTTTTCAGTGTTGAATTTTTAAGTTTTTTGTCTGTTGATGAAGAACAATAATAAATGAATAATAGACTTATTAAGTGTGTTTTTTTACAGGTATTTATTTTATTTTTAAAATCTTCCTTCATGTGGAGGCTGTCTAAGACAAAGAATACACCAAAACAATTTCATGTAAAAAAAATTTAAAATAAATTATGTCTCAGTCTGGCAAATACAAGTGATGTCTGAGTATCTAAAGAGAACCCCTGAGCGCTTTCAGTCACTAGTCGATGAACTCCTCGGAACTGATGTTGAAGTTCTATCATCTTCTTAGCTGACTGTCCCTCTAGCACCGATCATCAGCTCCCTCACTTCTAAGTCATTCAGCTCATATTTATTCATATAATACTACACTGTAGGCAGGTAGATAGACTTATTTTCTCTGTCTACTTTGTCTGGTTAGGCAGAGTGCATTTTAAATCTTACTGTGGGATGTACTCCAATGCCATGGACTTCCTTGTGCACTTGAAATACTTTCTCATGGAGCGACTGTGCTATGCGACGACCTGATGTGATGTCTAGTGTTTCGAACAGTTTCACCAAAGGCACAGGAGCCCAAGACATGAAGTAAAGATTCAGTCTCACTGCATTTTCTGCAGTGGTTACCATCCAGGGACCTTTTCAGTACAGCTTTTACAAGTGCAACGTTACATGTCATTTTCAGCATGTCTCTCCACTCCGTGCTAGAAACACCAGCATGGTTTCTAAACCAATGGTTTGCCTTGTTCAGACACACTCCCTGACCTTTGCTTCTCAGCTAGCACCATTTCTAAAATTAAGATTCTTGTAATTTATTTCTGAGTTTCTTGGTGTCATACTCACCACGCCTTTTTTCTTCGTATCCTCAGTTTTATCGTTTACGTTTAGCTCAGTTAAGCATCTGTTAATTTCTTCATATGGATTTCTAGTGGCTTCAATATATTGGTTCCCCTTCCATTTCAGAATGTTGCAGCTGTTTATATGCTGAAGCAAGGATTCCCAGCTTGCCCTAAAATCACCTAACCCTTTGTACCATTTATCCGAGTAAATCATAAAATCCAGAGTGTCAGTTAGGAAGGGATAAGATCTTCTTGTGTACTCTCAACAAGGTTATCAGCATCTTCCAAAAACCGCTGTGGTATTTTTCCTGCAGGAACGTACAGGAACTGGTAAGTCAAAGTAAGGCAAACTGAACAATTTAGAATTGAAAATTTCTGATCTGGATGAAGCCAGATGCAGGATGATAATGGGATGAGATTTTGCTGAAGGAGTGCCATTGTCTTCTTGGAATTAAATAGCATATATATTTTGATCAAAGTAACTATATACATTTACATAGAAATGAATCCTCAAATACCATTGCTCTTCAACCATAACAAGGTAAGGACCACGGCTACAGGCAGCAGACTATTATAATGAAAAATATGAATTCCATTAACCTTCATCGGCTAACGTAAATTTTTTAACACTTCGGCTATCATTGCAGCTGTTAGCCGCACTTGCATCTTTCTAACTGTCAGTGCTATTGTTTAACTTAAATGCATAATAGACAGCAGGTTTCTTAAATCAGTATTAATAAGTACTGTATTAAGTAATAAACTTTATTATTTTTCAGAATGATTTCTCCATTACAACATATTTTAGAAGCTTAAACATTATCACAAATCTTATTGTTCTAAGACATCAATTTTCAGTTGGTTTTAGTTCACATCAATAAGCTGTCTCTTCTTTGTATGCACAATATCAATATGTTAATCATATAAATATAATAAAGGCGAAAAGAAATCATGAACATTCAAAATATCTATTAGCCAAAATGTACATGTCTGAACAAAACAAATATACCCCACATATTACAAACAGCCAGTTACACACTTGAGGGGGATAACCACCTACCTTCATGCAGAATCCCAAGGAATATAATACTATTCTTCTGAAGATACTCAGCAAGCGGTTAACTACAGAAGTAGTAGTTACTGGTCAAGTTTCTAAAATTATTCATCAGTCGCAAAGTCATCCTCATTTACAGAACTTTCATAACAATTATGACAGAACAATTTAGCATGTGTTTGGCAAACATTCTTTTGGCATGTGTTACAGGAGAGCCGTGTTCGATGATTCTTATGTGTCCCACAAATTTAGCAAATTCCTGGTCGTATCAGAGTTTCTCTTATAGAGCAGCTTTCTTCTTTGTAAACCTTAAAAAATATATTTATTTTATTTATTTAGCGTATGGCCCATACAATCAACTTGAGTTCAGATATAAATTATATACATATTTACATAACAAGAAAACAATGAACAAGAAAAGGCTCCCTACAACTGAATGTCAAGATCACTGATCCACTGTATTGCTTCTGGAGTTGCCATCAGGAAATCCACTTTGCTGCCTGTGTATTCCCGCGTTTCACACTCTGACAATATGATGTATGGTTTGTCGTGCAGCTCCGCAGTCACACGCGGGTGTTGGCAACTTGTTCCATTTAAACAGCATGTCTTTGCATCTGCCATGGCCTGTTCTTATTCTGTTCAGAACAGACCATGTTTTTTTACATGGTAGTTGGAATCCACTTGGAAGTTTGGCATTCGAGAACATACTGTGCAGGTGCATATCCGTTGCTGCTTCCCACCATCTTTTCCACTCTGTAGTTGGGTTGTAGCTTCTAGCAACCATGTCTAAGGCGTTACGTAAAGTTGGGTGGCGTGAACATAATCTGTTTTGGTTGATAGTTCGTAGATCTTCGTGTACAGGTAGATCGGGGTTCCTTAAGATTTTATTGAATTCCTTGATAAGAGCGGTGGATCTGTGTAAATCAGATGGCATTATTCCAGATAGAAGCGGGAGCCAATGAGTTGGTGTAGATCGAATTGTGCCAGTTATTATGCGTATAGTGGAATTCAATTCAGTATCAATGAGTTTTGTGTGATGACTGTTTATCCATACTGGAGCACAGCACTCAGCACTTGAATACACCAAGCCTAAAGCTGAAGTCCGTAAAACGCTTGCTGAAGAACCCCAGGTAGTTCCACAAAGCTTATGAATGATGTTGTTACGTGTTTTCAGTTTCTGTGCAGAGCCCAGCAGATGTTGCTTGTAGGATAGTGTTTGATCCAAGATTACTCCAAGATATTTTGGGTTCCAGTTGTGGTGAAGAATCCTGCCACAGAAACTTACATTCAATTTAGTATTTGCTAAGTGATTGTTTAAATGGAAACAAAACACCTCCGTTTTATTGGTGTTGGGTTTAAGTCTCCAGTTCCTGAAGTAAGTTTCCAAAATGGACAAATCCCTGGTTAAAATCTCTTCAGTTCTCTCCAGTTCTTTGTGTTGCACAGCTAATGCTATATCATCAGCATAGCAGAATCTCCGTGATGTAACTTCAGGAAGATCAGATATATACAAGCTGAACAGGAGTGGCGATAGGACTGAACCTTGAGGCAAACCATTTTTAAGCCTCCTCTCCTTGCTCACATTGTTCCCGATGATAACCTGAAGCCTCCTATCACTCAACATATTGTTAATAAGTCTTGCTATCATTCATAGAAATGGGGTTCCAAAGAAAATTGTAAACATCTGTTGCTTTTGTTGATCTCACTGCTGCATTTGATACCGTGTGGAGGGAAGGTATGGTCTATAAACTTCTCCAGGTCATACCATGCATGAAGATAGCAAGACTTAAAAAATAGAGCTAACTCTTTAGGAAGCTTTGGTATTAGTTTGGCCTAATCTTGTAGGTTTTTTTCCATAAGTTCAAGGGCCAACTGGTGGAGGTACTCTCTTCTCAATGATTTATCCATAGGATTGTTCATCTGGAAAAATATGCATTGAGTTTATTCCAGCTAGATCTAGAATGTGGAAGAATTTTTTTTCTATTTACTTTACGTCGCACCGACACAGATGTCTTACGGTGATGATGGGATAGGAAAGGCCTAGGAATAGGAAGGAAGTGGCCGTGGCCTTAATTAAGGTACAGCCCCGGCATTTGCCTGGTGTGAAAATGGGAAACCACAGAAAGCCATCTTCAGGGCTGCCGACAGTGGGGCTCGAACCCACTATCTCCCGATTACTGGATACTGGCCGCACTTAAGCGACTGCAGCTATCGAGCTCGGTAGAATGTGGAAGAAGTAATTCACTGTCCAGCTAAGAGTTTTCCTTGACGTAGTAATACGTGAACACATCAAGTCAACTGTGTCTACGCCACCTTTTGTGGCATTGTAATCCATGATGTGTACAGGTATACCGGTTTCTTCATCTATATCATTGGGGTCGTGCATGGTGGAGAGTAAAATTACAACTTTCTTCTTTTGGATGGCAAAGGAAATCAAAGATTTATCCTCCTGACACCCAAACAAGTGACTCCCTGGTAGAAGATTCTTGTTTTCAATCACAAACTTGGGGGAGATAACTGCCTTATCCTTACGCAGAGTCCCAAGGAATGTAATACCATTCTTCAGAAGATACTCAGCAAGTGGATAGCTACTGAAATAGTTGTCGATAGTTAGGTTTCTATTACTGCGTTCTATTGGATCACATAATCTTCTGACAATATCAAAAGGTTTGTTGGATGCTTCGAAGGGACCAGGTTTTTGTTTTCCACAGTACAGTTCGAGATTGTAGGTATAAAATGTTTGGGAGTCACAAAGGGCATAAATCTTTAGGCCGTACTTAGCTGATTTCTTAGCCATATATTGAATAAACCCACAACGTCCTCAAAATGCGATGAGCATCCCGTCGATGGTTACAAAATCCCCAATGTTATGAATTGTAGATCTGTCACTGGAGCCAACTTGTCAAATTTCTTCCTCTGTTCCCTAGATGTTATGTCATCAAACCTAATCCACTTCAGAAGACATTTGAACTGCTCTTTGCTGAAATTTGCATGCAAAATTGTCAATCCAGTACCGTTTGTCACAAAATATTCTGAAAAATCAGCATGATTTCCCATTTTCACACCGATTAGAAACGGAGCACCGATAACAGCCATGATTTCAGCATTCGTCGTTGACTTAAATCTGCTCTAATACCAATATAAATGGTCTGTTATTGGACATTATAAATTTTCCAGGTAACTCATTCCTGGTTGCCAGCATTTCGCCCTCATGTGCTAGGCTGGGCTCATCAGTTGGTACCTAGCACACCTACCAAGACGCTGGCTAGTGCATACCGTGGAGGCCACTGTGTAGGCTAATTGTAGCCACCGGCAGTGCCAATGAACTATGAGAGATATTGTCTCATTACCAAAAATTAAAGCCTGCTTGATACAGATGTTGATTCCCATAGGAAATCTGAAATATTTGTTTCGAATGAGTAAATTTATAATACCAATATAAATGGTCCATTATTGGACATTATAAATTTTCCAGGTAACTCATTCCTGGTTGCATCAGAATTATGATCATCGTCGAGAATTCGTTGAGGTTCAAAGTCAGGATCTTCGTCGTCATCTAAATCACACTCTTGTTCTTCTCCAGCAGACTCTTCAGCTTCTAGTGCCCTTAGAATTCTTTGGATATCCTCGGGAGTGCTATATCTGGCCCTAGAAAAAAGAAACCAAAACTCCGTTCTACAGAAGCACTGGTTCTATTATTCGGTAAAGATATATATTATTTCAGAGCAATATAGTAATATACTACTATTTGATAGGGTAATAGGCTTAAATAGTGCAAAGGTCACCGTCAGAACGTTCAGACTTCCAACGAAAATTTATAATTCACCTAAGTAAGGATGCGTATATTTTATATTATGACACAAGTTTTATAATATGTACTTATTTGTATTAGACATAAATAATTTTATAGTTAATGTCATTGAAAATACCTATTTACAAAGCAATCCACAAAACAAAATAATAATAACATACACTTACATTGTGACCAAAAGCTGAGACACACTGGCTAACGTGCGGCAGACAGCCACCGGTCTGACACCTATGAACTTAGAAGTCACATTGGGCGCCTCTGTGTCGTGGAGACATCTGGAAACTGTGCCGCCTAACGGGGAAGGGTGTAAGTTAGGAATACTAGCTTCTCCCATTACACTGTGATGCGCCGAGACGGAACAGCGAGTTGGTTTCAAATTTTGCGGCCAACATCCGCATACATTAGCAGATGAAGGTTAAGAATGTACTGAATGCAATTAGTTTGGAATTTCCAACCTAAATTGAAGACATGAGGATGGTTGTGAATTGAGTGAACTCCAGAAGTAATTACTTAACTTAACACTAGGTTTACCGCAGCAGTCAAAATGACCGTTTTCAGTGTTGTTTTCTCTATCATTCTCGTTATACGGTTAGGACAAACAAACCCTTTGGTGGCTTTTATTGATTTTAAGTGTACTTTTTGGCACATGGCTTCAAAAACCCGTAACTCCTTTCTAGTTAGTGCTGTGAGGTCATATACCTACTTTTACCGGACGGTCATTTTGACCGGTAATGCAGTAGCTACCCCATCAGACTTTTGTGGTATTCATTTAGAGTGGGATATGATTCTAACAAGTATAGTATATTTTATTACCGTAGTGTCATATAGAATGTATTGTTGTGCTACAATGCTGCAGTTGTTGGCTCTTTTCAAGCAATCATACAATTACACCGACAGAAAAATATAGTCAGTATTTGTTCAGTAATGAAAGGTGTGCAATTATAATGAGTAGTCAATTGTCGTGTTCACTAGTTACAAACATTCAAATTAGATTTCCCATTTTTTTGTAATTACCCCAAAGAAACATGTTCTCGCGTAGTCTGCTGACGGATGCCGAAATTTTGAACCATAAGCATAAAATTTGCCCATCACAATCCAGTGATGAAGCTGGGACTGATTTGGACCTCTATAATTGCGAGAACGTGTATAGCTTGACAAACAGAAATAGTTCGGATAGTGATTTTAGTTGCGTCGAGCCTGTAGAATTGCCACGTGAATATGAAATCACACAGCAGCCTTCTACCTCAAGGGTTAGGGAATTACCCTTCAAACGTGATGCACGCGCACCAGCAAAACAGCTGATGACAAAAGCAAGCCATTTGACTTTAGTCGTTTCGTATTTATGTAATTCTGTGCACAGTGTAAGTAAGTTTGGTTTTATATTTTGCAGGTGAAGGAAACACTAAGGAAGGTAGTGAAATTACTAGCAAGGAGCATGATATAAACTGCAGTAGGCCGAGCGTACTCTGCGGTAAGTCAACATATGGACATGGTCAGCACGCGGCGGTCGGCGAGTAAGAAGTTGCTTTGGAAGGAACATTACGGACTCGCGTTGATCTACAAAGCCTGCCAGGCCATCGAGGAGAACAAAATATTCTCAGGGAAATTCCAGGTTCCACAGGACATACAAATCGCTACATTGAAGGAATTTGCACCGCTACAGGTTGTCTTTTTATTGACGAATCCAAGCTGCACCACATTGAACGATATACTAAGGTTGGAGCCCGCAAAATTCTGAACAATCCTGAACCAGCACTTTCTTTGGAAGAATTGGGCGCTGTCATTGGTATTTTATATGCCCGTGGAACTTACAGAGCTGACACGAACATTCTCGATCTGTGGTCACAGAAGTGGGGTCTTGGAATTTTCTACTAAACTGTGGCACGAAACCGTTTCCTGTAAACCATGAAGTTTCTTCAAATCAGTTAAATGTCTACCAGCGGAGATCACCTGAAATTTGATAAATTTGCGCTTGTATCCGTTGTGTGGAACAAATTTATATCTAATTTTACTATTTGCTACAGACAAAGTGAGAAACTTACCGTGGATGAACAGCTCTTTCCATCGGAAGCAGATGCCAATTTATGAAGTATGTGGCCAACAAACCAGACAAGTTTGGTATTAAATTTTGGTTGGCTGTTGATGTGGAAGCCATGTATATTGTAAACGATTTTCCATATCTTGAGAAAATTGAAATGCGTCCCACTCATCAGACCCTGAGTGAACATACTGTACAATATTGCATCTTGCCGAGTCTTTCATCATTCAGGGAAGAAATATTGTTTGTGATTACTTCTTCACTTCACTGAAACTAGCAAAATCATTGAAAAACAAGAAAGGTATCGTAGGAAAACTGAACCATAGTAGGAGAGAAGTTCCTCCTCCTGTGAAGATCAGCAGTGACCCAATGTACAGCACAGTAGTGTACAAAAATGAGGATGCAATTCTCAAATCCTACCAGGGTAAAACGAACAAGAATGTTCTCATTCTCAGTACAGTACAGTACATACAGATATAAGGATTAATGGAAAACATCCAAAGAAAAAACATGAAACAGTCTCTTTTATAATTCTACAAAATTTGTCGTCGACATAGTAGATCAATTGGTACACGGCAAATTCAATGAGTCGGCGATGGCCAGTGCACGTCTTCTTCAACATACTAGATCTCGATGGTATAAACGCCTATGCATTGTGTAAGGCAACAGCCGGCAAGAAAATACAGAGAAGGATATTCCTGAAACAACTGGCAAATGATTTAGCGTATCCTTATGCGTCTTCTCGGATTAGTAGTCTGCAACGATGAGGCCCTAACCTACGGAGAAAGTTCACATCGCAGATAGTGCCAGGTTGTAGTGTACAAAGGGAACAATACAACTGAAAGGTGTGCAATCTGTAGAAAACTGCTCTGTGGTTAAGTTAAATTCAAAGGTGACCAAGCAAAGTGTGTGCGTACAGTGCGACAAATAAGTTGAAAAGCAGAAAGTGACATTCATGCAGATATGTATATAATTCAAGCCAAAGCGTGTAAGTAGTAGTAGTATATTTACTAGTATATTTATTTATTTATTCATAATTGTGTTTGCAACTCCTACATGATAATAATTAAATTATGGTCCATGATGTTTTTATACTCAATTCAAACCTTTTTCTGGCACCAATATCCTCAAGAAACGAATACATGTTACTATCGGTCAAAATGACCGCTTCGGTAAAAGTAAGTAGAAAGAATGTTTGGTAAACCTAGTTAAAGGCTACTCTTTCAAGCATTAGACCATACATGTCTGTTTTTTCCACCTTATGCATAAGGTATCTCAAGTCAATCCAGGTTTCCCTTCTGGTACAACTACATCAGTCTGGAAACAGAATGAGGTACCATTGTAGAAGAATACATGACCATAATTTATTCATTTAAGAAAAGGCCTATCCTTGTCCACAGATCTAAAGTTTAAGGAAATCTGGTACAGAATGTTATCAAAAAGGGACTAATATAAATACCGGTATAAGAAGCAAAATAAATAATGGTGCGGTTGTGTTGAGACACGTGTGTACAAGCCAGGATGGCTTGGAATTAAAAATTGGCAATGCCCAGATACTGTATTGCCACTTTTACTGCTTGTCATGGATGATACCATCAGAGCTGCAAACACAGAACACAAATGTATAAGAACCAACACAATATTATCTTATGATATTATATTTTGAGAGAGATTGAAGAACAGCTTGATACAGTAAATAAGAAGATTGAGGAATGAGAATCAGTATGGAGAAAACTGGACATAGTAATGATACTTAAAACTGACAGCCTACAGAAGTATATTTATTTGCAGATGACCTTGCATTACTGTTTGTGGTCAACATTGAAAATTTTGACCTTTTTACTCTGGTGGATTGCTGTAGTAGTCGGGAGAATGCAATGCCACACAACCGGTGGACTTCTGTAGCACTCATTTGTTGTTCAGCTTTTCTTTGTTTCGCTACGGTATACTGTAGACTGATTGAGAAGTTTGATCTTCATGATATCTAGCAGTTGTCTTGCAAGTCTACAGTATAGTTACTGGTAAAATCACTAGATGTCTGGGGCAATGAGTTAGAAGGTGAGAGTCTGAGTGGCATTCATGTTTGTCATATAATGTGCCTATTCTGTTCTTCATTATACCAACATAATCCTGCAGTGGTGTAATGTGTTAATTATAAAGCTATTGAAATAAATGGAAAGATCTCTGTTCACCCAGGACAAAAACACTTGAAGTATCCTGCCCTTTACCAACATTTTTAACAAGGAACAAAACCTCCAGCAGAATTCAATGCAGAAATAAGGTTTAGTGTACAGACAATAGGAAATTTTGTATAGTGCAGGGGTCTGAGAACACTGGTGCTTTAAAATTGTGTGCGTGTGTGTAGCCAATGAGGTGAAGGCATGCTTAGTTCACCTGAGTAGCTGCGATTGGAGGGGGGGGTGCGATTGAGGGGTAATGGGGGTGGGGGTCAGTAGCCTATCCCCCCTCCACTTTGTGAAATAGAAATACACTTTTATTCCTTTTTAGCCTCCTGACCTTTTTAAGTTTTGGCAGACTGAAGAACCTAAGAGATTTGACAAATTGCCTGAAACTAGAAATTATAAGAAAAGCAATTTGTACAATCCCTATTGTTTTTTCAGCAAATGCCTTCCTTTTAATTTATTTAATTATTAAGACAAATACTTAGCGAAAGTACTCACATAATGTTGTTTGTTGTGACCAGTGGCATATGCTGGGATTAAGATATGGGCTACCACTAGACAGGTTATCTCTTTTTGATGGTTAGTTTAGTGAATGTGTAGCATTCATCATTCTGGCAGTCTCACTCAGTAAATGTGTTTGTGTAGTTCTGTTTAGTGTCTGTGACTTTGTTTGTGTGTAGTCAAATACTAAATGATATTTTAATTGTATGGTGATGCCAAACTTCTATTTAATTGTAATACATGTGCAATTATTGTCCTTTTGGTGAAAGTTTTATTGTATAGTACTTTTATTACTGCACTAAAGTTGATAGACTCAATGTTTATGTCTCTATTGAAATTTGCTCAGAGAACATTAAACATGCTTACCATTTTGTTGCTATATTTTTTCAATTTATATGTCCTCCTACCCCCTTCACCTATAGCCCTTAAACCTGGGTATTTTTGCAGTCTATAAATTTTTGTGCCTCCCCACCCCACTTCTAATTCCCAATCACCACTACTGGTTCACCTAGAAAAATGTGGGTTTAATTCCTCGTGATGATTTTCACTTCTGGAGAGGCGTGTAGCCTTAAGGTTCACTCAGCCTACCCACAAGTTAAATACAGTAAATTGTCTACAAATTGTATCTTATGTCTGGATTGTATTCTGTTAGAGGTCCTGTTTCTTGTTAGTTACATATTCAAGATACAATTGCAGTTGAGCTTGGAGGTGCTGGTTGTTGGGGATATCACTAATAAATAAAACACTGAATCACTTTACTTCGTCATGGCTGCCATCTTTATTCTTACTTACTACAAACCAGTACAAAACAAAAGCATAAATACAAGCGATATGGCAGTTCCCAGTAGCTCCGCTAGATAGCAGGAGCTCATACTTGAAATACTAAACTATGTACAGGGAGATTGCATATCCAAATCACATAACGCCGTTAGAGTGTGTACGAGTCCTTTTCTATGAATCTCCAACATCCTCCCCACCCTGGTCTATCTCGAGTGGGATGACCAGCTGGACAGGTCGTGTCACATTGTTTCCGTCCGAGGTGCGAAGAATAACCGTTCTAGTTCTCCCGTCACGTCCTTCGCGTAATTCTTCGACCCGTGCTTTATTCCACATGTGTCTTGGGCGTGTATCCTCTTGTAGTAAAACTACGTCACCGACCCTGATTCTTGACCCGTGGTCTCTGGGCTGGCGAACTTCGTGAAAATTCCGTAATAGTAGCAAATACTCTTTACTCCAACGCTTCCAGAAGTCGTCAGCCATTCGCTGGAGTAGTCTGAAGATTCTAAGAAGGTCTCGCCTAGGTGGTTCTGGTCCTGTAGGTATCGTGGTGAGTCGATCGCCAACGAGGAAGTGGGCTGGAGTCAATACACCACCATTGTCATCATGTTGCGTCAAGGGTCTTGTGTTTAATACGGCTTCTATGCTGGTCAAAACAGTCCGTAGCCCTTCATCATCAATAGTGGAACGTCCAAGTATTTTCCGTAGACATCGCTTGGTGAGGCCGATTAGTCTTTCCCACCATCCTCCCCACCAAGCGGCACGTGGGGCAATGAACTTCCATGTGATACCTTGCTGGGCCATATAGTGGTGTGTCCGTGCCGCTGTCAGTTCTCTCCACAAGTCCGTTAACTCTGCGTTCGCTGAATGGAATGTCTGAGCGTTGTCGCTGTAGATCGTGTGTGGTATGCCACGTCGGCCTATAAACCTCTGCAAGGCCTGTAGGAATTTGTCTGTCGACATGTCACCGCACAGTTCCAAGTGTAAGGCACGCGTTGTTGCACAGGTGAATAATGCAATGTAGGCTTTCTTCATGAGGTTGCCAGAAGTAACGTACAGTGGTCCTGCGAAGTCTAGTCCCGTTACTTCGAATGGTCTGCAAGGACGTAGACGATCCAGAGGAAGTGGTGCTTCTAATTCCGTCGGTCTCCTTCGGTGAACAACTTTACACGGAAGGCAAGTGTGTAAGACCTTCTTGATTGTTTGGCGTGCTCGCAAGATCCAGAATTCTGTGCGTAGTTCAGTTAGGATAGCTGAAACACCTAGATGGTGAAGTCTTATGTGAGTTTGTTTTATCAGAAGTTTACAGAAAGCGTGTGAGCCATCCAGAAGTATTGGGTGCTTTTCGTTGTTCGAGATGTCAGCGTGTTGTAGGCGTCCGCCTAGTCGAAGGATACCATGTTGTAGAAATGGATTGTAGCGAAAGATCTTCGAAGCTCGTGCTAGTGGAAGATTATTCTTCAGGGCTTGCAGTTCAGAAGCAAAGCATTCCTGTTGAACTTGCTTTATCCAGTACGTTCTTGCTTCTTCCATTTCTGAGGCTGTGAAGTTGTGACAATACTTGGTTTTCTCCTTCAAACATTTCACGAATCGTAGAATCCACGCAGTAACTCGTAAAAGTTTCCAGTATGTACTAAATCGTGAGGCAGCAAACAATGGTTCTGGGGTGGTGGTTGCAAGAACTTGAGTGGTCTTCCTTTCCTCAGGTAGAGTCATATTAGTGGGGGTGACATCTCTGGGCCATGAGTAGGAAGGTCCATTCAACCACGAAGGTCCGTGCCACCATGAGTCCAAGGACTCCAGTTGGTGTGCTTGAAGTCCTCTAGAAAGGTGGTCAGCTGGGTTGTTGATTCCGGGACAGTGTCTCCACTGACTGGACGTGGTATGAGTCAAAATTTCAGTCACCCGGTTACAGACAAATGTTTTCCAACGGTTGGGATTACTTCTTATCCACCCCAGTGTGACTGTAGAATCGCTCCATAACGTGGCAGGGATGGACGTTACTCCAGTGGCTTCGTAAAAATAATGTAGAAGTCGGGATCCGACCAAGGCTGCTAACAATTCGAGCCTGGGAAGAGTCACTTTCTTCACAGGGGACAGTCTGGCCTTGCTGCAAACTAAGCGAACAGTGTAAGCGTCGTTGACAAGTGACCGGACGTACAATGCGGCGCCGTATGCTCTTTCGGAGGCGTCGCAAAACACGTGCAGTGATATGTCTGTACCGGAATTTGAAATGGCAATCCATCGTGGTATTCGGATTGGAGAGAGGTACTGTAGGTGTGAGAGCCAATCGTTCCATCGATGGGCGAGATTAGGCGGTAAAATTTCTTCCCATGCCAGTCCTAGGCACCAAGTATCTTGGAAAAGGATTTTGGCAGTGATTGACACGGGTGAAAATAGTCCAAGTGGGTCGTAGAAGCGTGCGGTGGCTTTCAGTAACTGTCGTTTAGTTGCTGGCTGTGAGGATAGTTTCGCAGTGACGTCACCTGGGGTTGTAAAGAGTTGGTCTGATTCCGCATTCCAGTCGATACCTAATACTCGTGTCTGCAGTACGACTTCTCGAGTTTCTGCTTTCCATATGTTCATTAATGGCAAGGAATTCGTGACCCATTTGGAGAGTGGGAGTCGAATGTGGCGCAGGAGGGCTGTCAGTTCATAATAAACAGTAACGGCCGTATTGTCGTCTTCTACGCTGGCAGTGAAGTCATCCATAAATGTGCAAGCATCTAGGAGAGGCGCTGCCGTGGGATAAGTGTTGTAGTGTAGGGTAGCTAGTTCACGGAGAGTGGCTGAGAGGAGGAACGGGCTACAGGTGAGGCCAAATGGTAGGCGGGTGAATCGGTACGTTACGACGTCCTCTGTTGTCGTGTAGGTTCCGTCTGTAGTAGTGTCGATGCGGTACCAAAGAAATCTGGTGAGATCTCTATCTTTTTCGTCGAGGGCTAGCTGGAGGAACGCCTGGGTACCGTCACATGCGATGGCCTTTCGATGCAATCGAAACCTTAAGAGAGTGGCAAAAATTTCGGGTAGGAGATTTGGACCCATGTGGAGGGTATCGTTGAGGGATGGGAATCCTGGTTCGTGAGAGGAAGCGTCGTACACTATTCTCCATTTAGTGGCATCTCGTTTCTCCTTCTTGACGGCATGGTGTGGCAGATAAAACATATTTCCAGGGATTACGGTATCGGGGGCTAGCTCCACTTGCTCTCGAAGCACGTAGTCCAACATTAGCGTCTGATACATGTTCTTGAAAGTTGCGTCTTGATGTAGCCGTCTCTGTAGTGTTCGAAACCTTGCCTCGGTTGTTGCCAAATTATCGGATAAGACTATATCCCGTTTGCGAGGAAGGGATACGACTCTTCGTCCGTCGTGGATGCGGTAATTGTCGTGGAACTCTTGAAGAATAGCAGCATCCGTGTCGTCTAGTTGTCTGTGTTTCGTCTCTCGAATGCCGATTGTCTCGAGGTCCCAAAAACGTCGCATGGAGTCGTCAGATATCTCGTCATTGTTGACTGAGACGTGGTTCGTCATGACATGATTGACAGTGGTACCAGAACGGTTGCCTGTGAGGACCCAACCGAAGATTGTTGGAAGTAGGACTAAGGAGGGTGTGATGGGCTGTGGTGGATCTAGTTTCACGACTTTCCAATAATTGTCTGCACCAATAAGGATTTCAATCGGCAAATCATCTGCGTCGTTGGTTTTTGGATCAGCGAGTGGCAGATTGCTGTGGTTAAGAGTGACTGCTGGGTGAGATGAATAAGTGTTGGCACTTTCGAAAGCTGTGATAGTGACGGCGGTTTTTGTCGAAAATCCGATAATTTCAAATTGGGTGAGTCGACGTGGCTGAAAGCTATTGCTAGTTGTTTCGAAGGCTGTGACTGCTAGGTCTCGAGTACAGATTACTGGTAGCTGTAGAGTGTCCAATAATGACGTGGCAATAAAACTTGATTGACTTCCAGCGTCTAGAAGGCATCGTGTGATTTTGTGTGTCCCTGTTGGTCCTTGTATCTGAACACGGGCTGTCTGAAGAAATGAAAAACTGGGTGGCCCTGTTTCAATCTTTCCGACAGAAGTTGACTGGGATTGGCTCTGGTTGCAGATGGATACGTGGTGAAGTTGTTTGCATTTAGGGCATGACACTCTGCCCTTCTTGTTGCAGTTCTGGACATTGTGACCTCGATTGAGGCAGAGAAAGCATCTTTTGGAGAGTTTCAGCTTCTCCACCCTAGCTTGGGGTAGGACTACTTGTGTGCATCCCTGTGCCCAGTGACCTCTGCTTTCGCAGAAGGCACAGAATGGTGTTATTGTGGGCTTGTTCTGCTCCCTTCTTAACTTTTGTGGCTTAGTACTGACTTGGAGAGCAGCTGCTGTAGGTTGGTAAAGTGATGGAAGTGCGATGCTGGTCTCTCCCCTGAGTTTCTGAGTGCTAAGGGCCGCTTCTACCTCCTCACGAAGAAATTCTATCAGAGACATCATATGACCTTCGGAGATTTTGTTGCGCTTTGCGTGAATTAGCCAACGTGTGCAGATTGCCGCTGGGAAAGCTCGTAAAATCTTCGGGGCAATCACGCGTCCGTAAACATTAATGTCTTCGCCGAGCGCCTTGAGGGCTTGAACTCTACGGTGGCACTCCAGGTATGTCACGTTGAGATCATCAGGATTCTCTGATAATGTGGGTGGTAAATTCTCCAGGTAGTTCAGATGAGCCTGAATTATTTTATCCTTGTCGCCATAACGTTCAGTAAGTAAAGTCTTGACCTGGGCGTACGTTTCTGAACTAAGTGCTATACCATCGACGAGCTGCTTGGGTTCTCCTCGTAGATATCCTCGTAATAACACGTGCTTGCTAATGTCTGGAATCGTGGTGTTGTTGTCAACTGCTGTCTCGAACTGTTCCCAGAAACGAGACCAGGACTCTATGTCACCTGAGAATGGCTCAATGTGTATTGTCGGGAGTTTAAATTCTGGAACAACTGGGGGTGGAACATAATAGCTAGAACTGGGAATGGATGCTGACGCATTTGTCTCTGCTGGTTTCCGTGTAAGAATTTTGTTGGCATGCTGTATAGCTCTTGTTGCACTGTCGACATAGTTTTCACATGCCTGTACATCTGTTTCATAATCTGTGTCGGGTAACTGGTCGTGTATAACATCATCTGAGGAAACTAATAATTGCAAGGTGTTCTGAAGTCTATCACGAAGATATTCTATTTCGTCATAGTCTGGTGTACTTGTTTTGTCTTTTAAAAGATTGACAAAGCGCGTTAAATTAGCTCGCAGAGTAGTTCGCTTTCTTTTCAGAAGGGACAGGTCTTGTATAGACATCGCTGAGGGTGTGACAGACGGGTAATTTATGACGGCTGAGGAGGGGGTGCAGATGAACGTGCTGCAGGCAGGGCTTTGTTCCCGTGACAGTAGGTAGTTGGGCCGGTAATAGTCCGCCTTGTTTCCAGTAGATGGCAGCACTTGTCACACAGACCGGCGTGAGGTTGTTTTAGAAGAACGATATTCTTGAAGCATGCAGAAATAATATCTACACCAATGCAATAATGCCGTATAATCCCCATATAACATGCTACGTTAGTGATTCAGTACATAGTATCTCAGAAGAAATAACTGTTCTACTCATCGTGATCCTGGGTCGAGTGGCGTGATGAAATATTCCCCTTACAGGAGAACCGTGGTTACTTGGCGTGAAAGTTCTCCAAATCTTGAAAGTTCGTGATGAAACGTATCGTAACTTGAACAGATGGGTTATTTCGGCACCATAAATGTTGGGGATATCACTAATAAATAAAACACTGAATCACTTTACTTCGTCATGGCTGCCATCTTTATTCTTACTTACTACAAACCAGTACAAAACAAAAGCATAAATACAAGCGATATGGCAGTTCCCAGTAGCTCCGCTAGATAGCAGGAGCTCATACTTGAAATACTAAACTATGTACAGGGAGATTGCATATCCAAATCACATAACGCCGTTAGAGTGTGTACGAGTCCTTTTCTATGAATCTCCAACACTGGTGTTTATTTATCGATGACGGTAGGGTGAACAGCAGACTGAGTACATTCATCACATGAGTCTTGCATTACCCACAGAACAAGATTTAATTTTAGAGAATAATTTGTGAATGCTATGATTAAAAATATTAATAGGATAAATTCAGAATGGAATGTGTGTTGATTGTTCAGAAGTTAGCCATGTTAGAGCGAAAGGAATTACTGTATCCGATTAACTGACTAACTGAGCAGGCTTCTATACTTGATGACAGAGCACCAGATTTAAACAAGGAGTAGTTTCTGGCATGACCAAGTGCAATTATATCCTCAACACATGATAATGCCTGGATTTTCTGAACATCACTGTATTTTCAGCTTCTTCATTTCTGTGGTAGCCAAGTAGAATATACTTGACTATTTTCTTCATAAACTTTTGTACTACCGTACTAGTCCTGTCTCTTTCATTTTACTTGTGGATATGGCTTCACTTCCATGATGTAAGACCATAATGAATGGAATACAGAGTGTGATCACTCTGCTCTCTGATTCTCCAATAAAGGCAGTGACCTTCCAAATCCAAGAAAAATCCGCCAAGAACTAAGAATAATACCAATATAAATGGTCCGTTATTGGACATTATAAATTTTCCAGCTAGCTCATTCTTGGTTGCCAGCGTTTCGCCCTCGTGTGCTAGGGTGGGTTCATCAGTTGGTACCTAGCACACCTACCAATACGCTGGCTAGTGCATACCGTGGAGGCCACTGCGTAGGCTAACTGGAGCCACCGGCAGTGCCAATGCACTAAGAGACTTTGTCTCATCACTAAAAATTGATGCCTGCTTGGCCATCAGATGATATAGATGTTGATTCCCATAGGGAATCTGAAATATTTGTTCTGAATGAGCAAATTTATAATACCAATATAAATGGTCCGTTATTGGACATTATAAATTTTCCAGCTAGCTCATTCTTGGTTGCCAGCGTTTCGCCCTCGTGTGCTAGGGTGGGTTCATCAGTTGGTACCTAGCACACCTACCAATACGCTGGCTAGTGCATACCGTGGAGGCCACTGCGTAGGCTAACTGGAGCCACCGGCAGTGCCAATGCACTAAGAGACTTTGTCTCATCACTAAAAATTGATGCCTGCTTGGCCATCAGATGATATAGATGTTGATTCCCATAGGGAATCTGAAATATTTGTCCTGAATGAGCAAATTTATAATACCAATATAAATGGTCCGTTATTGGACATTATAAATTTTCCAGCTAGCTCATTCTTGGTTGCCAGCGTTTCGCCCTCGTGTGCTAGGGTGGGTTCATCAGTTGGTACCTAGCACACCTACCAATACGCTGGCTAGTGCATACCGTGGAGGCCACTGCGTAGGCTAACTGGAGCCACCGGCAGTGCCAATGCACTAAGAGACTTTGTCTCATCACTAAAAATTGATGCCTGCTTGGCCATCAGATGATATAGATGTTGATTCCCATAGGGAATCTGAAATATTTGTCCTGAATGAGCAAATTTATAATACCAATATAAATGGTCCGTTATTGGATGATATAGATGTTGATTCCCATAGGGAATCTGAAATATTTGTCCTGAATGAGCAAATTTATAATACCAATATAAATGGTCCGTTATTGGACATTATAAATTTTCCAGCTAGCTCATTCATGGTTGCCAGCGTTTCGCCCTCGTGTGCTAGGGTGGGCTCATCAGTTGGTACCTAGCACACCTACCAATACGCTGGCTAGTGCATACCGTGGAGGCCAAGCAGGCATCAATTTTTAGTGATGAGACAAAGTCTCTTAGAGCATTGGCACTGCCGGTGGCTCCAGTTAGCCTACGCAGTGGCCTCCACGGTATGCACTAGCCAGCGTATTGGTAGGTGTGCTAGGTACCAACTGATGAGCCCACCCTAGCACACGAGGGCGAAACGCTGGCAACCAAGAATGAGCTAGCTGGAAAATTTATAATGTCCAATAACGGACCATTTATATTGGTATTATAAATTTGCTCATTCAGGACAAATATTTCAGATTCCCTATGGGAATCAACATCTATATCATCTGATGGCCAAGCAGGCATCAATTTTTAGTGATGAGACAAAGTCTCTTAGTGCATTGGCACTGCCGGTGGCTCCAGTTAGCCTACGCAGTGGCCTCCACGGTATGCACTAGCCAGCGTATTGGTAGGTGTGCTAGGTACCAACTGATGAGCCCACCCTAGCACACGAGGGCGAAACGCTGGCAACCAAGAATGAGCTAGCTGGAAAATTTATAATGTCCAATAACGGACCATTTATATTGGTATTATAAATTTGCTCATTCAGGACAAATATTTCAGATTCCCTATGGGAATCAACATCTATATCATCTGATGGCCAAGCAGGCATCAATTTTTAGTGATGAGACAAAGTCTCTTAGTGCATTGGCACTGCCGGTGGCTCCAGTTAGCCTATGCAGTGGCCTCCACGGTATGCACTAGCCAGCGTATTGGTAGGTGTGCTAGGTACCAACTGATGAGCCCACCCTAGCTCACGAGGGCGAAACGCTGGCAACCAAGAATGAGCTAGCTGGAAAATTTATAATGTCCAATAACGGACCATTTATATTGGTATTATAAATTTGCTCATTCAGGACAAATATTTCAGATTCCCTATGGGAATCAACATCTATATCATCTGATGGCCAAGCAGGCATCAATTTTTAGTGATGAGACAAAGTCTCTTAGTGCATTGGCACTGCCGGTGTCTCCAGTTAGCCTACGCAGTGGCCTCCACGGTATGCACTAGCCAGCGTATTGGTAGGTGTGCTAGGTACCAACTGATGAGCCCACCCTAGCACACGAGGGCGAAACGCTGGCAACCAAGAATGAGCTAGCTGGAAAATTTATAATGTCCAATAACGGACCATTTATATTGGTATTATAAATTTGCTCATTCAGGACAAATATTTCAGATTCCCTATGGGAATCAACATCTATATCAAGAACTAAGAAGTCGTGAAATGGCAACTTGGTGCTCTTTGCCTCAGAAGGGGATCAGTGTAGAGTTGTATAAAGAATACACTCCAGCCAGTAATTGGATTAGGCATCACCAGGGACTTTCTTGTAGCGAATGGCGAGAGGCAATCAAGATGACATCAAAAGTTTCTGCAGTACGAACTATCCCGGGCAGAACTCAGGACGGAAACCTCTGCCGCAGATGCGTCAGAGAGAAAGAAACACTGGCTCACGTTCTGGGTTCTTGCCCCTACGGCGAAGTACCGAGAAACTCACGTCACCACAAGATAAGATCACTGATTGCAGAAGAACTCCTTAGCAAAAACTTCCATGTATATGAAGAAGTGCACGGTTTGTCTACGACAGGGAGTACAAGATGAATTGACATAATTGCCTTTAAAGATAACGACAAGAAAGGCTTCATTATCGATCCGACCATCCGATTTGAGCACCATAGCGGCCAGTCTACTGAAGTTCATCTTGAAAAGCAGAACATTTACGCGCCCACCATTCCGTTCTACAAAAATAAATACCAGCTGAATGAAGTAGAGATTATCGGCCTAATGATTGGTGCTCGTGGCACAATACCTGCCTTGTTCATAGAATTCTGGAAGAAGTTCAACCTGCCCATGAACAACATTGAAAGAATACTTACTACCACCATACATGAATCTGTACACATCCTGAAATCTCACCTCTTTGGACCTCCATAACCTAAAAAATCCGTAACATCGCTATATTTCTATGTGATAAAAACATTATCTATCCTGATATGCTTTACTTTGTCCATTGTGGCAACCCGTAATTGCGGGAAGTCGTTGATTCATTCGGTAAATATATATATCTGTGTAGTGCTTTGTCTGTGGGCAATCAAGTAGTTTTCTATTATTTCGAGAAAATGTCATACTGTTTCGCTCCTGGTTGTAAATCGGGTTACGGAAGGAAGCCTGATGGTAGACAACTTTTTATACTGCCAAAAGAAAATAATCTGTTTGCGAAGTTTACGAGAGTTATTCCACGCAAAGATGAGTAATTGTAAGCCAAAAGCAAAATATGCGGCCTGCATTTTTTGGCAGATTAATTAACTTATAAAGGCGGACTGTTTCGTTGTGAATGGTAAAAACGTTGACCTTCCTCGTGTGAGGTGGAAATTAAAACCAGGAGCGGTGCTTCATATTTTTTCTAAATTTACCAAAATACCTATCCACTGAGGTAAAATCGCTAAAGGCACCCAGTAGGAAAAGAAATGAAGACAGTATCAAAAGGATAAGGAATAAGAATCACAATGCGAATGAAGCAATGATGGCAACAGTGACTGGTAAGGTTCAAGCTCAGCCTAGTTGTGGTCAAATTCACAGCCAGTCTAGTTCTCTTACCAGTGCCCAAAAGTCAATAATGTCCCTCAAAAGGTGACTATAGAACGCAACTCATAATTAAATGTGAGCTAAATATCTCCTTCCCGAGTCAAAGGATTAATTTCCTACACGGAATATTTAATATTTGATGTGCTCTGTTTAAAAGTCATTTTTTAAAGTATGTAAAGCACAGTATTGCTTTTGCTTTCTGTAATGTTCCATTTTATCTTGTGTGTTCTCTTATTAAAGTCCAAAGTTATTCCTTCATGGGGAGTGAGAATATTATTTACAACTCTTTGACACTATTATTCATAAGTCTAAACACTTGGGTGTTGTATTTATTTGTGTATCAGTGTAACCTCCACTACAACAGCTGACCATGTAGTGTTGGTGATTGGCTCCTCTAGCGCCACTCTGTGGAAGCGCGTTTGAACTTGGTGAGTGATCTCACTAGCTATTTTATTTGTCATGGTAATACTATCCATGACAGAGTTATGAAAAGCCTATTTTTAACTATTTATGTACCCTTTGACATGCTGTCAGGATCAGACATATTTATTGCCTTTGTTACGATTCATATATTTAAATAATTTAAACACACCAGTAATATCCAATGAGATAATGTCTATTCTTAACAAATTGTAAATTACTTTCTGTGCCCTGAAATACATCAAGTAGGAATATGTTCAGAGCTTTGTAAACTCAACTTTCAATTTACTACAGATATGTTCCTTATTTCCTGTTATAGGTCAGGTGAACTCATTTATGTGTTTTACTGAAGCACTGGTACCAATTGTTATGATCCCACTCTACAATTTATTATATCAGAATACGATTCACAAGTTTCCAGGAGCCTTCTTTTTGTTTAATGCAGCTATTACTGTGCCTGCAGTTGGGATCTTCATGTGAGTATAAGAAACTTGTATATTGTAATAAGCATTACATCATCATCATCATCATCATCATAATTGTACAGTTCCAGTTTCCTGGGTACTGTTAGTAAGCCTCTTCCACTTCTTCCTGTCCATATACAACTTGTCATGGAGAACATCATCCACTGTCCATTCTCTGGTAACTATATCAACACAGATCATGTATATTAATCGGGCTTTAGGTCAAGATTGTGAGCAACTGCAACATGACCTTGAAAATATTGTGAGATGGACAGCAGGCAATGGTGTGTTGATAAACGGGGTTAAAAGTCAGGTTGTGAGTTTCACAAATAGGAAAAGTGCTCTCAGTTTTAATTACTGCGTTGATGGGGTGAAAGTTCCTTTTGGGGATCATTGTAAGTATCTAGGTGTTAATATAAGGAAAGATCTTCACTGGGGTAATCACATAAATGGGATTGTAAATAAAGGGTACCGATCTCTGCACATGGTTATGAGGGTGTTTAGGGGTTGTAGTAAGGATGTAAAGGAGAGTGCATATAAGTCTCTGGTAAGACCCCAACTAGAGTATGGTTCCAGTGTATGGGACCCTCACCAGGATTACCTGATTCAAGAACTGGAAAAAATCCAAAGAAAAGCAGCTCGATTTGTTCTGGGTGATTTCTGACAAAAGAGTAGCGTTACAAAAATGTTGCAAAGTTTGGGTTGGGAAGAATTGAGAGAAAGAAGAAGAGCTGCTCGACTAAGTGGTATGTTACATGTAATAAATATCATTTTTGGTCCGTATTGATGATATTTGATTGAAATAATAACATTAAGTTATTTATTTGACCACCTAATCAATACAAAATCGTCTTGGATGATTTACATAAATTTGTTAGCTAATAGTGGTACATGTTTCGCCTTCTCTGAAGGCATCATCAGCCATAGTCTTAACCTTAAATTAAAAATAAGCGTCTAAATAACATGTAGTAATGAAATGAATTTTAAAATCTTGAAGAGATTTGAAGTAAAATAACATTAAAAATAACAATGATGGTTTGAAAAATACAATGTGATGAGATACAATAGTGGAAGTATTAACAAAATTAACATTAGAAGGCTGCTAAAATAAGTACAATGGATAAAACAACAGATTGTTATACAACAAGTAGTAAGATTGCATAAAAGTAAAGTTAATAGTCTGGCGGTTATAATTAGACGATGGCGAAAAATCTTATATAATCAAAGTAAAGAAGAGAGAATAAAAGTCAAAGTTAGTCGAGAGATCCGAAGTTAATCATGATCTTGAAGATAAAAGACGAAAGTCACATGCATATGGTGAAGTTGTAGAACACGTTGAGGATATGAAGTTGGTGAATAGAAGTTGAAGAACAGTTTCAAATAGGATCACTATGGACCATCTCAAAATTTGAAGTGATGTTCAAATGTTGTAAATTGTGAGTTTGTAGATATTCAGTTGAAAAAGCATATAAAAGTGGAATCTGTAAATGGAAGCAAGAAACGTAGAGTTAATTGTGTGAAAAGATATTTGAAAAATATTGAAGTAGAATCATATGCACTTACCATTTGACGGTGACAAAGATAGCTTGTAATATTATGAGTTAGAAGTATTTGCAACAGTAGACTTCTTGCTACGTGTGTTATAACTGAAGTTTTGTGCTGGAGGGGGATCTGTTTGCGTTGACGGAACTATTGGAGGGGGGCTGCTATTAGTGGGAGGGAAGGAAGAGTGTGTATTACTGTGCGTGTTGTAACGGTGTAAGGCTATTGGAGGGAGCGATGTTACAGTGGGTGTGGCTATGGGTTTATTGGTTGTATTTGAATTAGAGGTACTAGCGGCGGGGGGAAGGGAGGGGGGTATATTAGCTGTAGGGGAGGTGGGAACTCTAATTGATGTGAGGTTGAAGATTTTTAAGAATTTGTTGGTGAGGGAAGTTGATTCTCGTAATAAAATAAGAATCTGTTCATACAAGGGGCTTTTTTTATCAATAGTGTCATTTAGATTTTTATCTTTATTAAAATGTTGGTCGAGGAAAATAAATAAGTTTTCATATTCTGTCATGAGTTTGCTTTTATCGACTCTTTTTAGGATATGGAGGTCTTGTTCTATTGTGGTGAATTTATGCCCGGTGTCCCTCATATGGTTGGCCATTGCGGAGAATTTGTTGTGTCTTTGGGCATTGTAATGCTCGGCGTATCTGGTAGAGAAGCTGCGGCCAGTTTGGCCAACATAAGAAAAATTACATGTAGAGCATTTCAATCTGTATATTCCTGATCCAGAGTAACTATTGTCTGTGATGTTAATAGAGTTGTGATTGAAGAATAAATTACGATTAATGTTTTTTGTTGTGTAGGCTATTTTTATTTCGTGCTTCATTAATGAATTGGTTATCGGGTAAATGCTATGGTTAGTGAACGTGAATTTAGCGTATTTTGGTTTGACGGGTTTTAATGGAGTTAAATTGGTAGCTAGTTTCAGTTTGGTTTTATTGATGATTTTATCAATCATACTCGTGTTAAATCCATTGAATTTAGCTATTTCCTTGATGAATAGTAATTCTTTCTTTAAATTAATAGAGGACATAGGGATCTTTAATGCTCTATATATTAAACTGTGATAAGTGGCTTTTTTATGTGAGTTGGGATGTAAAGAATCATTTTTTATGGTTGTTGGAGAAAAGGTGGGTTTTCTGTATATTTGGAAGTCGAATTTGTTCAATGCTCGTGTGATTTTGATATCTAAGAAGTTCAAAGAGTTATTGAACTCATCTTCTTTAGTGAATTTAATATTATTATCTAAGTTGTTGAGGAATGATAGCATGTTATTGCTGTTGTTGATTTGTTTATCAATGATAGCTATGGTATCATAACTTAATGTTATTATTTCAATTAAGTGGTATGTTCCGAGCTGTCAGCGGAGAGATGGCGTGGAATGACATTAGTAGACGAATAGGTTTGAATGGCGTCTATAAAAGTAGGAAAGATCACAATATGAAGATAAAGTTGGAATTCAAGAGGACAAACTGGGGCAAATATTCATTTATAGGAAGGGGAGTTAGGGATTGGAATAACTTACCAAGGGAGATGTTCAATAAATTTCCAATTTCTTTGAAATCATTTCGGAAAAGGCTAGGAAAGCAACAGATAGGGAATCTGCCACCTGGGTGACTGCCCTAAATGCAGATCAGTATTGATTGATTGATTGTATTGATTGATTGACTCCCTGCAGGTCTTTTCCCCTCCACCTGTCTTTCCAAATTTATTCTGGCTGTTCTTGTAGGTTCCATCCTCATCACATGCCTGTTATAAAAAGCATTACAAAACATAAGAAACTGCTAAGGAATGTAATAATTAAGGATAAAAGTTACTGCTGTACTTATACAAGGTGTCCTTGAAAAAGGTGCCAATATTTACTGGAGGAGGCAGCACTCAACAAACAAAAGAAAAATGGTCCTATAAACATTTGTCACAAATCCAATATCTTCAAAGTTACCAGGTGTATACATATGATTTTGCCAGTTTTTGTGGTAAAGAAAACGTAATTTACAAAGGAAATTCATTTTTGTTTATTCAAAATACTAGCTGATGTACCCGTGCTTCGCTACGGGATTCTCAGAAAGACTGACTTGGTGGTTTTTCTAACTGAATTCAACATAGGTCATTACAAAAACGTCAGTAGGAATGTAGCAATTGAAAGCAATGTTATCATATAAAATACTCGATCAAATGAAAAACCACACACTTTCTCACTTTCAACGAACAGTACTACGGTGCAAGTGACTAATTTCATGTTTTAATCTGTATTGAAATCTGTTGATATACAATAACAAAGTTTTATTATGAATCCACCTGTTCAATACATTATAATGTTGTCACATTTAAAATATCTTCATTAGTTAAAAAGTTATATATGGGACATGTTTTGCTCCATTACAGAGCATCATCAGCCAAATCTGAATCTTGAATAATTGTTATGTACGTAAATAATGACTTAAGAACTATTAGACCATTTTTCACAAACTTAAAACTTACTCTATCAGAATATCATAAAATACAAAATCTTTGTAAACACGCCTTAATTACATGTGCTTAATAGGAAGATACATTAAAATTGTGGAAGAAATACTAAAATATTAAACAAGATTAAAAATATATATATATATATCATGTCTAAATCTTAGAAAGACGTGAAAATCAATCTTAGGAGCTAAATTTGAAGATTTTCTTGGTAATGAGATCTGGTAAAAACGTTATTTATCCCCTGTGGATAAGAGTCTATAAAGATTCAAATTTATCGTCAGTTTGATGATTGAACTTATAACAGGATGAATGTTGGTCTTTAAGAAATTTAGATGCTTGTTGACCTTGGCGAATGCTGCTGAATAGATATGTTCTTATAGATGTCAGTGACCGTACGTTGAACTAATGGATTTGATAAGGCATGATTGAAAGGGACGTAAATCAATGCTCGTATTTAAAAGTTGTTGATTGGTTTATCTTGTTGAATGTCCCTCCAATTGCTGTTTGTCACGTCTTTCTAAGATTTTAAACATGATATATATATATTATTTTATTTAATATTTTAGTACTCTTTATTCCATAATTTTAATGTATCTTCCTATTAAGCACATGTAATTAAGGCATGTTTACAAAGATTTGGTTGATGATGTTCTGTAATGGAGCGAAACATGTCCCATATATAACTTTTTAACTAATGAAGATATTTTAAATCTGACAACATTATAATGTATTGAACAGGTGGATTCATAATAAAACTTTGTTATTGTATATCAACAGTACTACGGTGCTGATCTAACAGTCCAAAGTTCCAGAGCTGGAATAACCAGGTCGCAGACTGCCGTGAACACTCCTCTGTCATTATTCTGTTAAATATGCACACTACTCATTCCAATCAGTGCCTCAGAGTAGGGATTGAATAGCTCGAATGCTATGATGAACCAGTGTGTTACGTACCAGTAATGTCAGAAAATGTATAAACCAGAGGAATGGCATGCTAAAGAAGAAAGTTATCTAACTCCCCAGCTACTTCCTGCCAATATACAGGTAGGCTGTTACACTCGGTACGACCAGGCGAGTTGGCCATGTGGTTAGAGGCGCACAGCTGTGAGCTTGCATCCGGGAGATAGTGGATTCAAACCCCACTGCCAGCATAAGTGAAGATGGCCGTGGCTTCCCATTTTCACACCAGTCACACCAGACTGTACCTTAATTAAAGGCTAGGCCGCTTCCTTCACACCCTATTCCTTTCCTATGCGATCATCGCCATAAGACCTACCTGTGTCGGTGTGACGTAAAGCAAATTAGAAAAAACCTTGGTACGCTGCAGTAATCCTATCTATCGGGATGAGTGGAAACAGAAGACAAAAAGCACATCACAACAAACAATGGTCAATGTAATGTTATTGTTGATAAAGTTTATGAGATTTCTATATTGCAGGCCTTCACATTACAGTAGTTTTCTTTCGACTCTGTGATATTAGGGTGTCTTACAAAATTATTTATATCATAGACTGTAGCAAATACAGTAGAGACAATACGCGACACTTCCAGATTTAGCCTTGTTAAAATGGGAGACAAGTCGCAAGTGGCGCTCCTAGTAGCCTGACCTGCAAATTTGCGCTAAATTCAAATATCAATGGAAATGTATATACGGAAATGGATAAATAAATTACGTCTAGAAAGAAAGTGTTACTAAGATATTAACTTCAAAGTTGCTAAAGCAATTCTGGATAAATGAATGGAGAATTATTTAACAGGTTATTATTTAAAGACTGAAATTTGACATATCATCAAGATGTGAAATGGACTGCTGTGAAAGGACTTGATCTTTCATTTATGCATTACTTTTTTAGCTTTAGAATTCCTGCCTGAACGTTCACCGCTAGATTTTTCTTTTTTCTCATTTAAAAGCATTGTATCATCATATTAAAACACTTGTCAACAAAAATATTGGCACATTCCTTACACACAATTCAATGAATTTACATTTGAGAGCTGGACAATTTTCCTTTTAACTTGAAGCCTACTAACAGAAAGAAAATCTATAAATTTAGCCTCAAAAACATTCAAACTTTCCCAACAAGCAATACTTGCCATAATGCCATTACATTAGGGTAAAGCAAATTTGCATCATCATATTGTTTCAACAAAATATGTACATTTCTTAAATCACCCATATTTTCTTCAGTGCTTGACAACACATTATGGCATTCCAAACGGGGTAACTTGGAACACAACCAGCCACACTCATATGCATATGCATTTTCCTGAATTAAATCAAACCCACAGATCACACCTACAACAACACTAATCCTAAATGATTAAAAATTCAATTTACAATTATATTCATAGGCGTAAATCTAACATTCTTCCCTCAACACTTTTTAGGACTAGCTGGTATACCACGTCGATATTCTGATTATCCAGACAGTTATACATCCTGAAATGTTGTTTCAAGACTAGGGTCAACTATCTCATTTATTGGAATTATCTTCCTTATTTTCATTATTTGAGAAAGTATAATCTCAAATCGAATGGTATTATTTCCTATAAATATGGTAAGTTCATTAGAATGATATCAATATTTTAATGTTTGCATTCTCTAATAATCCTTTTTTTATAAACACCAAAATCTTTTCAACCATAATATGTTCAGCATTGTTACTAAAATTGGGAGCCGCCCCCTTCCATTTTTGGTTTCCAGCAACAATAGAAAGTTTAAGATGAAAAAACAATGAAGTGCACCAAAGTAGATAAAAACTTGTTGATTTCCCCCATACAATGTTTGACAAATACATTTAATACACCTTATGAGTTATATAATATAACCATGTATTTTTAAAACTTGGACCACTGCATTACCTCCCACTGCTCACAGGAATAATGCCTCCTGATTTATGCAGATCTACTGTCCTATCCGGGAATTTCATGAAATCTGTGATAATTTTGATCTACATGTGCATAGAGATCTGTCCATTCTTAATCCCTGCAGGCTACAGTCACATCCTCTACTTCGTATGATGCTACTGACATAGAGAGATTTTAAACCCCACCAGAGAAAGGAATATCAGTGGAAAGCAGTGATAGAAGGTCACCTATACAGGGTTGGAGTAGTAACAGAAATAGATTTCAGAATCACTCGTGAAATGACAAATCAAAGAACAAGCATGTAATGCGTTACTTAGAAGGACTTCTCATCCATTATAACAAGAAAATGATTATATTACACTAGTTATCTATACACATAAAGTAAGAATTTTGTCTGTACATTGCTCATAATTTAAAAAGAATGGTATTTCTGCATCGATCATGTCCACAGTAACAAGGAAATGCACTTTTTAATTTCCCATCATGTCTGTCTGTCTGTCTGTCTGTCTGCATATCACGAGAGAATGGCTGAAGAGAATTTAATGAAAATTGGTGTTTTAAGTCAGAGAATGAGGCACTGCAATCAAAACTATAAATTATTTTATTTACACTGAGTGAAATGGTGGTTTAGGGGAAGGCCTAAAATTTAATTCTCAAATATCTGAGTTATTAGTGATCCTATCAATAAATACCACATTACTAATGTTATATAGAATTACAGTAAAATTGTGATCATTCATGACTTACACATTTTTACAGTTAAATTTGTGAATTTCTATATATATGCTGTATGTCCCCATTAATGTAACATTGTAAACACCTGCATGCAGCTTTCCCTACTCCAATTGGACTGGCCACTGCTGATTATCTAACATTTAATGTGTTTCTTTCTCCTATTTTCAGTGTTGTATATTTTCTGCTGAAAGAGAAACAAAGCCTAGATATAACAAACCCAGAAATCTCCTTCAGAAAAGAAGGAGATAATATTCAGTGTAATGAAACCGGAAGTACAAGTATAAGGGTAAAACCTTTGAAGTGAAAGCAGTCTGGACGAAGTGTTTAGAGAAGCTCCACAGAAGATTTTTTTTTTTTTTCCTTCACTGCCACAATGTTCAAAGATGAGAGAAAATCCTTGATGACATGTATTGTATGGTGTGAAAGTCACTATGTCAGTGTTTTTTTATCAGGATAATAGACTATGGCAGCTCTATTGCAGAAGGTGTGACATATTCTCTGCCATTTTTAAGTTGATGAGAAAAGAAATTTTCATCTCAGGGATGTTTGTTCATTTATATATCGATACTCATTGTGCAAGCATTGAAATGGTGTAGTTTAACTTTCTTTAAGGAATGTTTATAGAATGTAACTGTTGAGAGGTTTCTATAGGGAGCAGTTCTATAGAAGCTGGGGAACTGTTCTGTGTATGATGTATGGTTTTAGTAAAATATCCTACTAATACTTTTATGGCCCATAATTGTAAACATGATAATAAGCCTTTGGGCTTTTGCCATGTGCCCATGTCTGAAAACGAGGTGAAATTCTTTACGTTTCGCAGAGAACTTGCTCCGCATCTTCAGAAAGAAATCTCATCTCTTCTTGAGCAAGACTTCTCCAATAATGACGTTTTGAATTTAAGAATACTTTACTATTTGTCTATAGTAAGTGGTACTTCTGTTCATCACTAGATGGCACTCTGTGAAATGTAAAGAATTTCACCTTGTTTTCTGACATGACAAAAGCCCAAAAGCTTATTATCATGTCTATCCTACTAAATATTTACATATTTCTCAAATGATTTGTATAGCATGTATAATATGTAAATATATATGAAGTAATGAAGTATAAAATGGAATTATGTAGTTTTCACTCTACTCAATAAAATAAACCATGTTATGGTTCTTTATCACAGTGCTTACTGCCATGAAAATAATTGTCATAAACATGCATGGTTTTCATTTCCTGAAGAAACTTACTATACTTTTACCAAGCAGAATAAAGTTTGATTAATTCGCAAGTGACTATACTATCTGCGCACTTTTTAGCGATAGATTTACACCCTAGTGCTGAATCGATTGACTTCGGTTATCTTCGAGATTCGTATTGGCAACTTTTGAAACACAAACTAAGAATCCCTTATCATTGCTGTGCGACATCTGGCGTACACTTTAAGTACTCGTACTGTTGTTGTTTACACAGCAAAGCCAAACTATAGAATTCATGCTAGGAACAAGATTCGCTTCGGGAAATATTATATAGTAAAACCAACAGATATGGTAATAATACAGGTATACTTCCCTACTACTGGACATGACGACGATGAAGTTGAGGAAATGTATCATAAAATAGAAGATATAATTAAACTAAACAAAGACAAAGATAACATAATCATAATGGGAGACTTCAATGCTGTGGTTGGCAGCAATATTACTAGAAAAGTTGCTGGCAGATTCGGTCTAGGACGAACAAATGATAGAGGAGAACGTATGATGAACTTCTGTGAAGAACAAGACATGATCATAATGAACACTGTATTTTACATGCCTAATAGAAGACGTTACACATGGAAGGATTTCGGAGATAATAACAGATACCAAATTGACTACATTCTAGTTAAGAGAAGGTATAGAAATCAGGTAACTTCATGCCATAGCTATCCTGGCTTAGACATCGACAGCGACCATGTCCCAGTATTAGCAAAATGTCGAATTAGGCTGAAGAAGTTTAGGAAACCAAGAAGCAAGAAATGGAATCTAGAAAAGTTAAATGATCCATTAACACAAGTAGCATTCGAAGAAAAGACAGATACGATCATGTACAACAACTGCAACGAAACAGATTGGGACGCTGTCAAAGCTTCACTTACAACGGCAGCAGATGAAGTGCTAGGAAAAAAGACGCTTGAACCCAGGAAGAACTGGATGACCGAAGAAATACTAAATCTCATTCAGGAAAGAAACAAAGAGCATCGGAAAAATACCCCAGAAGGAATGATAAACTATAAGAAACTAAAAAACTTAGTTACACAGAAGTGCCGAGAGGCGAAAGAAAGATGGATGAATGACATTTGTAAAAGCATAGAACATGATATGAAAATCGGAAATGTTGACAGAGCATACAATCAAGTAAAAAGAACACAATTCAAAGCTAAAATGAAATCCAGTGTAATAAAAGATACGGAAGGAAGTCTGTTAATAGAAGATGAGGAGGTAATGAAGAGATGGAAAAAGTATTTGGAGGATCTATATAATGGAGAAGAAATTGACAATGTAGATGAGTACATCATAAAACAAGACCAGGTTTCACAAGATGAACTAGGTCCTCCCATAGTGAGAAGTGAATTCAAAACAGCACTGCAACAGCTGAAAAAGAACAAGGCTCCTGGACCAGACAAACTGCCTGCTGAACTGTGGAAAAACTCTGGAAAAAAGCTGAAGGATGAACTCTTCAAAATCATCCAGTACTGCTATGAAAACGGAGATATGCCAGAGGATTTTGTTGAAAGCAAAGCAGTACTTCTGCACAAAAAAGGAGATTCAACAGAATGCTCCAATTACAGAATACTAAGTCTTGTTTCACATGCAGCAAAAATATTCACATGCATATTAAAAAACAGAATCAAAATGAAAATTGAGCAGAATCTAGATGATGATCAGTTTGGGTTCAGGAAAGGAGTAGGAACAAGAGAAGCTATTATAGCACTTAAAACCATCTTGGAGAGAAGACTGGAGCTTAACAGAAATACATATATAGCTTTTGTAGACCTGGAAAAAGCTTTTGACAATGTTCATTGGAAAAGGCTGTTCAAAATTATGAAGGACATTCATTTGGACTGGAAAGACAGAAAAGCAATACTCAACCTCTACATCAATCAAAGAATAAACATCAAAAGTAATGATAAAGTATGCAAGGTGAGAATCAGGAAAGGAGTAAGACAGGGGTGTTCCTTATCACCATTTCTATTTAATCTGTACATTGAAGAGGCCATGAAAATTTTTAAATCCAAAACACCTGGCATTAAAATAAATGGAACAACTGTACACTGTATTAGATTTGCCAACGATATTGCACTTCTGGCTGACAATGAGAAGAACATGCAGATCATGCTCAACAAATTAACATCCATCTTAAAAGATTTCCAACTTAACATTAATGTAAATAAAACTAATGTTATGGTTGTAAGCAAATCTAAAATGAAGCCAGAGGCACAGCTCAGAATTGGAAATATTTTAATAAAACAGGTGCACAAGTTCTGCTACTTAGGATCAGTTATTACCGATGACAACAGATGCACTGTGGAAATAAAAAAAAGGATTTCCCTGTGTAAGAAAGCCTTTGAGGAGAAGAAGCAGCTCTTAACTAATAAATCCTTAAATACTGAACAAAAGAAATTATTTATCAAAACGTTCATTTGGAGTGTGCTGCTATACGGCTGTGAAGGATGGACTCTCTTGAAGGAGGACGTGAAACGACTAGAGGCAGTGGAAATGTGGCTATGGAGGAAGATGACTAGAACTAGCTGGATTGAGAAGAAAACTAATGAAGCAGTGCTTAGAGAAATAAACACCCAGAGGCATTTAATAACAGCGATAAAAAGGAGAAAAGCATCAGTTTTCGGTCACATTCTCCGGCATAATAACTTCATAAAGAACTTGTTCGAAGGCAAGGTGATGGGAAAGAAAGGCAGAGGGAAACCACGGAAGAAGATCATTGAAGAGGTAGTTGAGATGATGGGATGCCAAGGTTATGGAGAGATGAAAAGGATCGCAGAGAGAAGAGATCAATGGTTGCAGCGACAAGGCGAAGCCTTTAGATGATGATGATGATGATATATTGTGTGTGTGACACAGTTGTTGGCGTTAAGATAATAAAGCAACTGTCATGCCCCAATCAACGAAGACAACAAGAAGAACCCACAGAAAGTTGATGACTTCTGGGATCTTCTGGAAACTGAAATCACCCGGATACCCAAGAGCAACGTAAAAATCCTGCTGGGAGACTTCAACGCACAGATTGGGAAGGAACGAAAGTACAGAGACATCGTAGGGGAATATCCAGCACATAAGAGGACAAACAAGAATGGGGAAAGGCTCATTGGACTCTGCAAAGCTTTTCAGTTGAACTTATGTCAACACACTTTAAGAAACTCCCGAGAAAATCAAAGACATGAGTATCTCCGAATCCTGAACTAGGGGAATTCCAATTGGATCACGTAGCGATAACAAGGAAAAACTCAAAGGAGGTGATGAACGTCAAAGTGATTAGGAACGGTGAATTTGATTCAGACCACTATCTCTCCAAAGTTAAAATCCGTTTTCTCCCAATAGGACAAAAGAGAGACCCACCTAAAATAATGAAATACAACACAAACAAAATGAACATCACTGAAGACATCATTAGAAACTTCAGGGACAAAATCCGGACCAGCAGAAAGGGTAACTGGCAAGAACTATGCACAGGAATCAATGAAGCCGCAAAGAAAACACTCGGACAGGCTAGGAGGAAAAGAGAAATATGGTAGAATGAAGAGTGCGAGGAAGCTCTCAGGGAGAGGTCCGAAAAATGGAGAAAATGGAAATGCTCCAGAGGAAAGGAACAAATGGAACAACTCAGGCAACAGAGGAAAGAAACATCCAGGATATTTCGAAGGACTAAACGATCATTTGAAAGAGCTCAACTGGAAGAGATCCAGACCAACTTTATCAAGAACAATTCCAGAGACTTTTATCAGACCTTTAAGAGAAAACTCAAAGGATACCAAGCGCCAAGTTTGAGCTTCAGAAACGAACAGGGTAAAATCAGACTGAACAACCAAAAAACTGTGAGATATTAGCCAGATACTTCCACACTCTCTTGAATTGTCCTTCCCCAACCTCTAAACTAGAATTTCCAGACATACCAGAGAACTCAGAAGATGACGAACCACCAACAAAGGAAGAAGTCAAGGAAGCTCTTGAAAACCTCAAAAACAACAGGGCAAGTGGAGAGGACTTAATAACCGCAGAAATGTTGAAATGGGCAGAACCGGAAATCTTAGATGATCTTCACCAAATCATCAAGGAAATCTGGAAGAAGGAGACAATACCAGAAGAATGGAAAACAGCACTTATCCATCCGCTGCATAAGAAAGGGGACAAGCAGTATGTCAACAACTATAGGGGCGTGTCCCTCCTCCCGATCGCCTATAAAATTATCTCAAAACTGCTTCTTAATAGAATAGAAGCAAATCTGGACCAACAACTAGGGGAATACCAAGCAGGGTTTAGGAAAGGCCGCTCCTGTATCGAACAAATATTCAACCTGAAGTCAATACTCTGCCACAGAATGTTGAGTGGTAAGAAAATTGTGGTGTCATTTATAGACTTCAAAAAAGCCCTTGATTTGGTGGACAGAGAGACTTTGGATAAGATCATTAGGGAATTTGGAGTCAAAACGAAACTGGCAAATATAATCAAAGAGACCCTAACAGGCACAACCTCCAAGGTAAAATTCTTCGGGCATCTCTCACAATCATTTGAAATCAAGACAGGCGTGAGGCAAGGGGATGGACTATCCCCACTCCTGTTCAACTGTGTCCTAGAAAAGATAGTGAGAATATGGAACTCAGAACTTGAACATCAAGGGATAATCCCGATCTGTCTAGGGAGAAAATCAGGTGGGATTAAAGTCAACTGCTTGGCTTTTGCTGACGACTTTGCTATACTATCAGAAAGTCCAGAGGTCGCAACCATCCAGATTAACCTCTTGGAAAGAATTGCCAGCCAAACAGGACTGAGGATCTCAGCAGAAAAGACCAAATTCATGACGAACATCAAAGATGGACCAAAATTCCTGGAAACAGAGATAGGACGGATAGAAAGGGACAAGAAGTTCAAGTACCTTGGTGAGACGATACAGGAGAATGGACTAGAAAAAGCTGCAGTGGACGATCGGATCTCAAAAATGGAGAGGGCATACGGCTTGACAAAAAACATCTACAATAAGAAGTGCTTATCTTGGAATTCCAAATTAAAACATTACAGCACCGTGGTCAAAACAGAATGCCTGTATGCCAGTGAATGCCTGTCCATGAACTACAAGCTGGAGAAGCTAGAGGTCCTGGAAAGATGAATCCTCAGAAAAATTATGGGGACTGTCCAAACTGAAAGCGGATGGAAACTTCGGAGTAACAAAAAAGTTTACCAGAAGGTGGAAAGAATCTCAGATACCATGAAGAAAAGGAGGCTGGCATTTCTTGGACATCTATACAGAATGAACGCAAACAGACTTACCAAACAGATATTTGATTACTTCTGGAGAAAAAAGACCACTACAGCATGGATTAAGGAAACGAAGAAGGATATGGAAAGGTTAAGCATCTTGGAAGACCAGCTGTTAGAAAGGAATACGTTTAGGAACATACTTAAGAATTTGGAAGGTGTTCAAGCTGCAGGAAGAACTAGGAAGACCGGAAGAGCCTGGACAGATGAACAACGGAAGCAGGCCAGCGAACGCATGAAGGAGTATTGGACACAGAGAAAACTCCGCACGAAGAGAAAGAAATGAAATTGTAGCATGATCCTTAGTGGTCCATTCGCTTGTAAAAAAAAAAAAAAAAAGTTTAGAAAATTCATATCGATCGATCATATTATCGATTCAATTCAGATTTCATTTCCATTCAGTTGGCAGTATTTACCGGAACCGGAAGTGCTTCCTTCTTACTCCTCACTGAGTACAAAAATCTATCACTAAAAAGTGCGCGTACAGTACATTTCTTACACAATGAAACTCTAAAGACTGTTGAACAAATGTCTGTACTTCCAATATTGTCTAATGAAACTGTAAATATGTACAATATATTGTATTCAGTTTGAAGCAACTATGTTTTCCAGTTCTATAATATTTCAATTTTAAATCTGTTATTGTGTCCACGGGAAGAGCCTCCATGGCTCAGGCAGAAGCATGCCAGTCTCTCACCACTGGGTTTTGTGGTTCAAATCCTGGTCACTCCATGTGAGTTTTGTGCTGTACAAAGCGGAGACGGGACAGGGTTTTCTCCGGGTGCTCTGGTTGTTCCTGTCATCTTTCATTCCAGCAACACTCTCCAGTATTATTTCATTTCATCTGTCAGTCATTGATCATTGGCCCAGAGGAGTGTGTCAGGGATAATTCCCATCCTCGCCGCTAGATGGGGGCTTCATTCATTCCATTCCTGACCCGGTCGAATGACTGGAAACAGGCTGTGAGTTTTCATATTGTGTCCACAGGAAACTGTTTTCTATATCACTCTTAACCCATTTCTTATAAATCAGTTTCTGTAACACATATCTGGAAAGAAGTTTTCACTGTGGACTGGTCTTTGATATTTTAAGAGGTAAAACTGGGATTATTAACTCTCCCGAACCTCACTGTAACTGACGAAGAATTAGCATTCTGATTTCTCCAAGAATGAGATTTTGGTTTATTGAAGGCAATGCTGGAAGAAATGAAATCTTCTAGGATAGGGGTAACCATCAATATTTGACTTATGAGTGCATTTACATGAAGGTTATCAACTCAAAGATATATGATGACATTTTGTCAAATGGTGATTTCATAGTAGGATAGGCTGTTTTGTACCTTAAGCATTTCTGGCATTGGTTCTGATTTGAGTAGGTGTCTATCGAGCTCATACTTAACCAAACTGCAAAAAATACTAGTAGGTAGCAGTGATGGTAGTTCTGATCAGTTATGATGAAGAGCATGGATGTGGTTGACAAAAAAAAATTTTTAGCATTATTTTTGTATTCTTTGTGGCACAGAAACAAAGTTGTGTTTGTTACTATAACCATCTGCTGTGTGTTTCTTAACATCTTATTAGTAGATACATATACTGAGTTCAGTGATTTATTAAAGCCTTTCACTTAGGGAGCTATATTTGTAGAAATGTACTTTCTATTGTGGGTACCTTGAAACACAAACTGTCATGTATCATGGATCAAAACCATAGACTGTCATTTCCTTCTTTGATTCTTAGATCATAGTGAGAAGTTAATCGAGCATTTAAAGGATTTGAATTGTTTTGGATGTCTTGGAGAAAGACTTCAGTCATGGCTCCTCCAGAAAGCAGATTTTCTATCAGAGAAGCTTGCAAATTGTGCAATCTGAAGTTAGTTACACTGTCAAGATATTTGTCCAAATTTTGAAACTTGAAGCTGAAATGTTCAGCTGTAACCCAAGATTAAACAGTAAAAACTATCAAAGAAAATTGTTTGTTTAAATAGAGTACATAAAAACTATCAGACAAATGAACCAAGATTTGACCAAAATGGGTATAGGAAACTGCCCTTGACAAAAATGAAAACTACCCTGAGTCATAGAATAAATAAGAAAAACTGTGCCAAGGAGACAGAAAAACTACATTTGCAATGTTTTCAACTCTAGCTGAGTGCAAGTGCAACCGAGAAACAATTCTTCTCATCATATTCTTTACAAAACTGTATGATTTTAGCAAAATAATCTTACATATTTCTGAAAAGATTTGTTGAAATAATTAGTGATGATAAACAATTTAAAATTGATTTCAAATATTTTATTACAGCTATTTCTGATCCATATTCCCTTTGTTCCAAGACAGACTTGGAATCACGTAAGTTTGGTGCCTAAACACCAAATGTGCCCTCCCTACGTATGGCTCATCAGTGCTGTCCACTTGACTAGTTATTAAAATAATTCTTCTATGAACGTCCCTTCAGGTATGAGCAGGCTACCTAACATATGGTCCAGCTCCATGGCTAAATGGTTAGTGTGCTGGCCTTTGGTCACAAGGGTCCCGGGTTCAATTCCCGGCAGGGTCGGGAATTTTAACCATCATTGGTTAATCTTGCTGGCACGGGGGCTGGGTGTATGTGTTGCTTCATCATCATTTCATCCTCATGACTCGCAGGTCGCCTATGGATGTCAAATCAAAATACCTGCACCTGGCAAGCTGAACATGTCCTCGGACACTCCCGGCACTAAAAGCCATACGCCATTTCACCTAACATATGGTACTGTCAGTCTCAATAGATGCCAGAGAGTCAAAATTTTGCTCTGATAAATTTTTCTTTAATGTATCAGTAAATGTACTGCCGTGGATCTCTAACATTTGAGTATTTTTAAATATTACCATAACTGAATATGTTAGGAATCAAATTCCTCCCCAGAGACTCTCAATGGAGAATGGAACGGTGATCGCTGAACTGCAACTGAGTCTGCATTGTGCCAGCTTTATCATAGTATATATAACTTTGTGTGGCTATTTCTAGCCGGGTGCAGCCCTTGTAAGGCAGACCCTCCGATGAGGGTGGGCGGCATCTGCCATGTGCAGGTAACTGCGTGTTATTGTGTTGGAGGATAGTGTTATGTGTGGTGTGTGAGTTGCAGGGATGTTAGGTATAGCACAAACACCTAGCCTCAGGGCCATTGGAATTAACCAATGAAGGTTAAAATCCCCGACCCAGCCGGGAATCGAATCCGGGACCCTCTGAACCGAAGGCCAATATGTTGTCCATTCAGCCAATGAGTCAGACATCATAGTCATATTTCCTATCTGACCTTCTTTGGTCAACTATGGGGGTTGGGGCATAAGTCAGGGCAACTATCCCTACAATGGTCAAATGTTCTGTAAAACATAATACTCATGGTATATGGGCATAGGACGAGATGGTGGTGAATTGGACACGGACCATGCGCAGTATGATGGGACTGCAGTAATGAGTCTGGCTATATGCAGAATGGATGTGACAAGGCAAGCACAGCATGCATACATCAAACTGGCCATTAGTCAGGGTTACAATGCCAAAGATATGCTGGACTCCAGTCCGGATCTGGACGCTGATGCCTTTTAACCCAGACATGCACAATTTATATAATGTCAAGAGTAAGAAAGAAAGGGAAAATATTCGATTAAAACATTAAAAATATCTTAGAGAGAAATGTAGGTCTTATGCTTGCCCTGGCCTTAAAAAAAATTTGCTCCATAAATGGCAGTACCGAATAGTGAAGAAATGAGAATGAATAGGTTTCTTATTTGCTCCAAAAATGGCAGTGAGTATTTATTTTGATTTTTTCTCTAGTCTGTAGGCCTCTTCCCTGCCTCAGTTAGTAGTTAGTTATTGCTTGTTCTGCACACAAATTAAAAAATAATGCATTGTTTATAAATCAGTGTAAATTTTCAATCATTTCAGAAAAATCTTGTGTCATGAGTGACTAATATAGGATACATAAAGTGAACAGTGAAAATTGCATCTTCAAGTCTGAAAAGGAACTAAAATTCCTTTTGTTTGCCCTGATCATACAGTACAGACACAAAATGGACATGTTTAATATGCAGTCGGACAGTTGCTTTTATTTAGAGTGGTAATTTTTTTTTTTTTTCTTGACAGGTTGCTTATCATCACACTGACACAGATAGGTCTTATTGCAACAATGGGACAGGAAAAGGATAGGAGTGGGAAGGAAGCAGTGGTGGCCTTAATTAAAGTACATCCCCAGCACTTGCCTGGTATGAAAATGGGAAACCAGGGAAAACCATCTTCAGGGCTGCCAACAGTGGGTAGTTTAATGTGGCACTTCAACAATAAGCAGTTCAATTGCGACCAGCAATTTCCACTTAACAATGAACAAGAAACCAGAAGGTTAAACAGTAGAAAGCTTCATTAAAGGCCAGTCAAAGATACATAAGATGAGGTACCACAGAACAGGAGAAGGCAACACGGGCATCTTTAAAAATATCCTGGATTTTAAGTAGGGCAAACATTTCATTTGTCAGCCAGAAACTCTGAAAGAATGTCTTGTTGAAACAGTCAGCACATTATTTCCAAGTGATGAGAAAGCGATTCAAGCCATGAAAAGTATATGACTGTCTGCTGCTACAAGTGTGCGCAGGGTAGAATAGTTATCAATGGATGTTTATAAAAACTCAAGTAAGAAACAGGTGTTGCCTTAGTGTGCTCTGTGACTCTGGACAAATCTTCAGATGAGACTGACTGCGCTCAATTATGGTATACATCCAAATTTTTAATGGTTTTTGAGTTGTGGATGATTTGCATGGTTTTAAGGCTATTGAATGCAGTCATGCGGAAGACATATGTCGGACATAATGTCAGAATATGTTATGAAGTGGGAAAATCTGTTATAGATGGCAACAGATGGTGGGAGGTAAGAGTGACCCGGTTCATCATATTTGAGATCAAAACAGTAATGTTGCATTTTGCCACAGCATAATTCACCAAACTGCATTGTGCACTAAGTTGTCTCTTGAGCTGACTGACATTATGAGTACAGTCACTAGTACAGTGACTTTTTTCGGTAAGAAATCACCATTGACAAATAAACTTTTCAGACTCTGCTTTGAGAAACTTGTTGCCATGCACACAGTTCTTTTGCTTCACAACAATGTTTGCTGTTTTAGCAAAGGAAACTAAATTCTCTGAACTGAATGATGAAATCAGTTTTAACAATGGATGTGACGTTAAAGACAGTAACTAGAAATGTCAATTGATCAACTTCCTGTACAATGAAGAAACAATTCAGTAGTTTGCTTCTTTGAGTGGCATACACTTTATTAACCCGCGAGTGGTCGCTATATGAGATTTTCTCTCACATTTTGTATTGTGATATTACTTCACAGTGATGAAAGGGAGGTGAATGTTCCCTCTTCTAGCTGAGTTTATAACTGTCGTGAGTAGAGCGATTCACATTTGAAGGGTAAGCACCCCCTCCCCTAGTCAGGACAAAGGTTCCTATGTGTCTGTGCGTGCTGTGTGAGAGTTTCTCTCATCTCGCGACCAATGACGTTGGTGTTATTTTGAAGTGGAGCGGTAACCTTACTCCAGTTGTACGCGTTAGTATTTGCATTATGAGCACTTCTGGTTTTTGAAAATGTTATTGTGTTCAGAAACCTTGGTTTGTACGTAAATACTACTAGATATAATGCATGTGTGAGATTTTATTTTTTACAAATTCAGGACGGAAGTTATTTTTATGTACATTGCTTATGTTATTTTAAGTAGTAATTTGTGTCTTTTATAAACAGCTAATCATGTCCAGCTCCATGCCTAAATGATTAGCGTGCTGGCCTTTGGTCACAGAAGAGCCGGGTTCGATTCCCGGTGGGGTCAGGATTTTTAACCTTAATTGATTAATTTCGCTGGCATGGAAGCTGGGTGTATGTGTCGTCTTCATCATCATTTCATCGTCATCATGACGCGTAGGTCACCTACGGACGTCAAATCAAAAGACCTGCATCTGGCGAGCCAAACTTGTCCTCAGACACTCATGGCGCTAAAAGCCATAAGCCATCTCTCTCCCTCTCAGAGCGAATCATTTCATTTTTATCTAAAATATATCAGGTAGAACTTGCGTTTCATTTCAGTAGTAAATTTCAGCCTTGCGTTACACAAAGCTGTGAAAAATGTCATATTTATTTTAATGTGAGAGAAAGTCTCACGCGCGACCACTCACGTTACATTTTGGCTAGCGACCACTCGCGGGTTAACATTTAAACAATCGTGCCACTATTTCACAGGGATAAGGAAAACTGGTACCTACTATACTGTGCCCTACTGCACTCTAAAGTTCCGTCCAGGCGAAGGCCGGTCTCGAACCTAGAGTACAGTAGTGAACGAACTCTCACAGACGTGAGCTGGTGCACATAGTCTTACCTGAACACTGTCCTCTTCAATCAGCCGGGAGAGCGCTCTTCTCAGGGATAATATGGGTATAATGGGGCAACATAAAGCTCAAACACTAGGACATGTGCCTACTCAGGTAAGAATTCGACTAAGTAAAAAGAATTAAAATAAATATCTAACAGAAAACACCGCTGCATTCAAATTTTAACAAATAGGGATTTATTACATAAAATTGAATTATTTACAAATAAAAAAGCATTTTAATATGAGATGGAAAAATGACGCTGAGCCGATGACTATCAGTTCACTGCCTTCACGAGAATCCGTGAGCTGCAACAAGCATGTAACCATAGGGTAAGTAACGAAGTTTAGAAAGATGGATATCTGCTTACTGACACAAAAACAATGATTCCCATAAAAATTTACAATGCCTCGCGCCGTCGAACCCCGGTGCAAACAAAATCACTACAAAATTTACAATGACCTGACTTGGTCACGAACCCTAGTCCTATGACAAGTAAGGCGTCCAAGATACCTATGCAAACAATATAAAAGGATCCAATCAACACCTACAAGGGTGTCAGTCAAAAAAAACGAGCCAGTGTTAAAAGATTACGTAAAACAAATAGGACATAAAACAAATCTCTCTCTCTGCTCTCAAACCATGAAGGTCGTTTCTTCCCCTTCTGGCATACTTGAAATACTGCAGGCGACCAACACACCCGCCTGTGACGTCAAGCTCAATGACCTCCATTCTCACCCCACCACTGGCGGCAGTCCCCTAATTTATGAGCTCTACCGGGGAGCCAGGCTAAAATCTTGCCTTTCAAAAGAACACTTCACGTAGTCAGCTGCTAAAGCCCTCATTTAAATATACCTGGGCGAACTGCCCTCGTCTCGATACCTTCAGCAATCTCGCTCATCTTACTTACGCCTCTCATGGGCTAAATCCAAGTGCTACAAAACCCTAATCATTAAGCGATCGTCACATTGCCATCCTAGGCATTTCCAAAATATATTCAATAAACTCTCAATGGTTGGGCTCTCTCAGGCCGACTGCAAATCTTACTTTTGCCTCTTATGGGCTCAAATCTCTTAAATACCTGGACTCGCTCGCTCTATCAATGAATCTGGGTGAATTACTGGTCACGGCTTGGTCACAACTTGGTCATAATTATACACTTCTACGTCTGCAGAAACAAATGCCTGAATGTGATCTAATAAAAGTACCTATCTGTAGACTAACCTCCTATGACAAAATGAGTTCAATCAGACCCTTACAAAAACACGTACTTTAAAATAACGCAATCAAAATGAACTATAAATACGCTAACAAGGACTCTACCAATAACATCTACCTTAAAGTACGGGGTTCGAGTTTGAGGCCTAGCTCTAAATTACAAGGGAAATTCTCCTATTCCCACAAATCTGCGGACTGACGGCCCCCATATACCTATCTAAATTTAAATGACATGCTTGAAACAGAATTGGAAAGCTCTGACCTTAATTTAGCATTCTGAAGAGGACATAGCGGAGCGGCCATCCCTGTGGACCACTGGATCTACCACATTCTGATAGACTGCAGAGCTTGCATCAGATACTGCTGACCATTTGGAGACATTCTTGCTGGTGTGGCGTCTTCGTACAGCTCCCTCTGTAGTCGGAAGGTGTCCTCTTCGATGTTGTGCTGGTCAGGTGCTCCCAACGTTCTTGGATCGATGCCCGTTGTTGTGTTGGCTTCAGCTCCTGGTTGTGGCTTCTTTGGAATGATGCTGTCACACACTCGTTCTGACTTGATGCTGGGGTAACTGAAAATAAATTCATATATTACAGACTGTCCAAACTCGATGCCGGTCTTCACTGTTAGCGTGTCTCACACGTTACACTGACCAAGTCTCGTTCAGAGTTTTAACCTGGTACACAAGAGTTTCTTTACTACACTCCGTCACTGTTCTATCACCCTATCACATGGACAACATATAGTTTTAGAATTCCTAACCTGAGCCAATATTAATTCTAGCATTTCGTCCGAAATCCCTTGACCTCACAGAAATATGAAGCTCCTAGCTCATTAGTCTCTTATAAGCAGTGCCTCATCTCCCCATAGCATAATCCCACAGGTAAAATCTTCAATTCATCTGAATATTCAAGTTGATTACTTACATCTTTGCAGAAATCGCAGTACAGGTAGTCGTTGTAGCTTGAAGACAAAGCGTTGTTCTCAGTACCAACACGCCGTATGACGATTCGTTCCTGCAGCCTCTCGGTCTACGAATGACTCTGATATGCCCTGGCGGCCTTAATTTATAATTCCGAGTAGCGTCATCACGCCACTTGGCTGCGTGCAACCTTAGCGTGCCCGGGAAAATTTTCCCGCATTAATTATCATGAGCGCAACTTAGCGAATGCATTAATTAATGCAGCCCTAATGCCTATCAAAATAAAGCAGATATAATACAGGTTGCAATTCTTGTCTCAAATCCAATGCAACTCTTCTGTAACCAAAGATATTAATTTATTTCATTCTTCCCTCCTAGAATAAGTTTAGCCGGGAACTGGAAAGCGTCCCCAAGCTTCATCAAGAGGCTTCGCTTTGGACATAACTCCTTCTAATGAGTTCTGGAGATTTCTCATAATGACGCTCGCGCTCACTTCACATAAGAACGCTTCTTCTGGACCCCTTTATGACATATACTGTAAGACATCGGCTTCGTGGGTGGCCTAGTATTATTCCAATATCCAATACTCAAATTAATACAATTGCTCCAATGAACAGAATGGTTCATAGCCCCCCGTGAACGACAAAATAAAATTTTGTCAAGAATTTTATTTTCCCAAATTCCAAGATCATTTTCTCATTGCAATAATATCTGCTGTCAATATTCAAAACTTCAGGGCATGGGACTATCTTCAGCGACAGACATGATAGCCTCCCTATCCTTCCTCACTCGGTAATAGGCATCCAGCAGGGCTAGAAATCTCCGGTGGTTACTCTCGCAGTCTTGACACTCCGTTTCGTTGCGCTGCTCAGATAGCTGTTGCTGGTCGCCTGGAGAAATCATATTCACTTCTTCTTCTGCTTCTTCTTCATCTTCTTCAACATTGGGTATCTCTGGTTGTTCTTCTTCGCTGTCATTTCCATCTTCTTCCGGAATGATAACCTCCTCTCTGGCAATGTTTTCGGTCTCTTCGTCCTCAGGTTCTTCTTCCTCTTCTTCGCCTCCTTCTTCTTCTTCTTGATTGTCTAATTGATATTGGCCGGGTTGGAAAAAGGGCTTAAGGTTTGATGAGTTAAAGACCTTAGTCACTGTAGCGTCCAAGCTTTGTACCTTGTATGAGTTATTTTCATAACTATGAATTATTCTATACGGTCCAGTGTATAGCTCAGCGAACTTATGGTAGTATCTCTCTGTAGGGTTAGAGACAGTGGGTGTCTTAACTAACACTAACTCGCCCACTTGTAAAGGTCTATGAAATCTTTTATTCCTAGTTCTTCGCAGCCGCTTCTCAGCCTGTGCTTTTAAGTGTTCTGCAACGTTATTAACACATATCTCTTGAGCTAGTTGCGGATCCCTATTAAATTCATCTTAAGTTCTCTTCATTCGTCATGATGTTCAATTAATATAATTCATAAAATAAATTTATAACTACTGGTTATCATCAGTTTTCTATTTACAATACTACTTATATACAGTGGTGTTTATCTAAATGGCTCTTCTATTTGCCAAACTTACAGAAGTTCCCTGTCTCACGGCCATTTCGCAACTTTCTTCACACCCTGTCTCATTCATGCGGCCTTCTAGCCTGCAGAGGTTCCTGGCACTACATGTTTGTTTCCTTCTGTAGTTAGAGAGGTTCCCTCTCTCTGTTCCGCTCTTTCTTTTGTGGAGTAAGAGACATTCCTTTCTCTCGGTTTTCCAGTCACTTTTCTTCCGCCTTATTTCACGACATGCGGAAAGCCACCTCTTCGCAACAGCACGTTTTCTCCTCAACTGTTCCACGTAGCTTCTCGGTTCAAGAATTCGTCCCTCTTTCATATCTTCTTTTCGCCGCTTCTTCTTTCTCTTGATGGTTCCAATCTTCCACCTACGACGTATTCTCACTTGTTTCCCGAACCAACCAAACTGGTCTCGGTATTTTTGTTTCTTCTTGCGTCTCTTGTATGACTTAGTTCTCTTTCCTTCATTTCGCTTCGAATGCTGGTTATACCATTGATCGTCTCCTTCATTTCCGGCTGCTATTTCTTGTAGATACTTTCCAACCGTTTCCCTTTGATTATTTTGTGCGTCCCCGGTCGGGTCTCCCATTTCTCGTCGTCCAGAAATCCCGGTCACTTCGTTCGCGATTTCCCTTCCTATCTCCTTTGCCTCGCCCTTGGATGCTGTCACACATTCCAGACTCTCTTCTTCTTCCGCAGAATTTATGAGGTCTTCGCCCTCAGACGTCGTCGCGTAGTACTTGAGCTCAGCCCCTTCTGACAGGACTATGGCTATGTTGCCAGATCTCTGCACAATGTGATTCTTGAACTGCTCTTCTTCTCCTTCCTGTAGCCAAACCAAAGTTGCCGTTTCCCCAGCTTCCTTGCTTGTTGTGTCATTCAATCCTTCTTCTGAGGCTACGGTAATATTCTCGTTTCCTGGTGTATCTTCCCTTTCTGCTTCTGCCTCCTGAACCATTGGACTGTTTGTATCAGATTGCTCCATTCGCATCACTTCATTTTCGGGCGGTTCAACCGGTGACTCAGACTGCTGAACTTCTTCGATAATTTCATCCTCGGACACCTTATCGCTGACTTTACCTTCCTTATTCTCTTCCGTGGTTTGCTCTTTCCTCCCAACTCCTTCTCGAGTCCTCGCCTCCATACTGTCTTCTACTTTCTGCTCTATTTTTTCTAGCCTCTCTTGCGTATGGTCTATGCGATCTATTGCTGCTATCAGTTCTTCTTTAACGGTTTTCAGTTCGGCCTGAGTCTCCTTGTCCTCTTCTTCAATAGGCTGTTTTATTTCTCCGATACTGCCCTTTCCCTTACAAATCTGTTCATCTATTGTCCTGTGTGACTCTTCTACCTGTCTATTCACTTCCTCTGTAGGGGTAACACATGGTCTCCTATTGATCTCTATCTTCGTTTCTACCTTGGCTATGGTTTCCCTAGTCGCTTCATTTCTAGAGGCCAATGGCTTCAAACGCATGCTAGGATGTTCCTTAAACTCAGTTATTTGGCTCGTTATCCGTGCCTCTGAGAGTCTTAATCGTTCGGTCAAGCGTTCTTGGAACCCCGCGAATGGATCTGTGAGTTGCTCGGTCGAGTGTTCCTTCAGTCCTTTCACTGGTCCCGAGTTCTTAACTTCCGGTTCTCTAAATTTTGTACTGACTTGGTCGTTCAAATGCTCACCAAGCGCCACAAACTGTACCTCACTTTTGGCACATTGTCTAGGGAATGGCTCACTATTCCTAGTCTTTCGTCCTGTAATAGCTCGTATATCCTCTCTCAACGCCACAAAATGTGCTTCTCTTTTGGCACCCTGTTCTTTTATCTGCTCGCTGAGCTGCCTCAGCATCTCTCCTATGTCTACCGACATTCTACTCACTTGTCATAAAGTCCGGCGGGAAAAAGCCGCTCCGTATGTCCTCGATTAAATTTCAAATACTATAAATTTCCTACACTTTCTAATTTATCAAAATGTTCCTACTGCTAAACTCTCGACCTTTCAAAGCCTAAATTGGCTACCTCAATCTAATATCATGTCATTCAAACATAGGGTAACCGTCAGCACAACACTATGACACAAAAATATATATACAACACAAACATAAAATTCTCCCACAAAATGTCATAAACCAGCAAAAACTACCACATGCACAAATCCAAGCTATCCGATTATACACCTGTAAAACACAACACCTTGCAGGTCAAATCCCCGCACGAATATCATCCATAACTTCAAGAAAACCACAAAATCAGCACATCCTCGCTAAACACCATCAACAACAATATCCATAAACTAATGGTAAGATCAAAGACAGAACATCACAAAATATCTCTCTGAACTGGCAGTCATTCAAGCTCACAAGTTTAACAACATACTCCAAATATATCACCAAGCTAACAGTACAGATCACAGACCAAACTTGGTATACCTGCCCCTTACGTAATAGAATGCAGCTGTCATAACAGATGCCTGAAATCAAGCCTTGCACGACCTTTATTTACCAAAATATCAGGTCCTGCCTTTATAGACACACATTATGACCTATAGCCCTATTTTATGGGGAAAATCAACAAAATACCACTTGGTTGTGTGAGCTCGTTTACACAAATATCAAGCATCACCTGACGGCATAATCAAATAAGCTGTATGACCCTCCTTACTGCAATATCGGGTACTCAGTTAGCCACACCAAGTTCACAATGTAGACAAAGGCGCTCTGGTCCCTTTTACTGAAATATCGGGCCATTCGTTACTCGTCGTCATAAACTATGGCGCTATGACCCCCTTTACGGAATTTCGGCCACCACGTTCTTCGGCGCCAATTAAACTATGGCGCTATGGCCTAATGAGCCCCTTTTTACTAAGTTATCGAGCTCCACGAGTATTGGGCGCCAATTAAACTATGTGCCCTACTGCACTCTAAAGTTCCGTCCAGGCGAAGGCCGGTCTCGAACCTAGAGTACAGTAGTGAACGAACTCTCACAGACGTGAGCTGGTGCACATAGTCTTACCTGAACACTGTCCTCTTCAATCAGCCGGGAGAGCGCTCTTCTCAGGGATAATATGGGTATAATGGGGCAACATAAAGCTCAAACACTAGGACATGTGCCTACTCAGGTAAGAATTCGACTAAGTAAAAAGAATTAAAATAAATATCTAACAGAAAACACCGCTGCGTTCAAATTTTAACAAATAGGGATTTATTACATAAAATTGAATTATTTACAAATAAAAAAGCATTTTAATATGAGATGGAAAAATGACGCTGAGCCGATGACTATCAGTTCACTGCCTTCACGAGAATCCGTGAGCTGCAACAAGCATGTAACCATAGGGTAAGTAACGAAGTTTAGAAAGATGGATATCTGCTTACTGACACAAAAACAATGATTCCCATAAAAATTTACAATGCCTCGCGCCGTCGAACCCCGGTGCAAACAAAATCACTACAAAATTTACAATGACCTGACTTGGTCACGAACCCTAGTCCTATGACAAGTAAGGCGTCCAAGATACCTATGCAAACAATATAAAAGGATCCAATCAACACCTACAAGGGTGTCAGTCAAAAAAAACGAGCCAGTGTTAAAAGATTACGTAAAACAAATAGGACATAAAACAAATCTCTCTCTCTGCTCTCAAACCATGAAGGTCGTTTCTTCCCCTTCTGGCATACTTGAAATACTGCAGACGACCAACACACCCGCCTGTGACGTCAAGCTCAATGACCTCCATTCTCACCCCACCACTGGCGGCAGTCCCCTAATTTATGAGCTCTACCGGGGAGCCAGGCTAAAAACTTGCCTTTCAAAAGAACACTTCACGTAGTCAGCTGCTAAAGCCCTCATTTAAATATACCTGGGCGAACTGCCCTCGTCTCGATACCTTCAGCAATCTCGCTCATCTTACTTACGCCTCTCATGGGCTAAATCCAAGTGCTACAAAACCCTAATCATTAAGCGATCGTCACATTGCCATCCTAGACATTTCCAAAATATATTCAATAAACTCTCAATGGTTGGGCTCTCTCAGGCCGACTGCAAATCTTACTTTTGCCTCTTATGGGCTCAAATCTCTTAAATACCTGGACTCGCTCGCTCTATCAATGAATCTGGGTGAATTACTGGTCACGGCTTGGTCACAACTTGGTCATAATTATACACTTCTACGTCTGCAGAAACAAATGCCTGAATGTGATCTAATAAAAGTACCTATCTGTAGACTAACCTCCTATGACAAAATGAGCTCAATCAGACCCTTACAAAAACACGTACTTTAAAATAACGCAATCAAAATGAACTATAAATACGCTAACAAGGACTCTACCAATAACATCTACCTTAAAGTACGGGGTTCGAGTTTGAGGCCTAGCTCTAAATTACAAGGGAAATTCTCCTATTCCCACAAATCTGCGGACTGACGGCCCCCATATACCTATCTAAATTTAAATGACATGCTTGAAACAGAATTGGAAAGCTCTGACCTTAATTTAGCATTCTGAAGAGGACATAGCGGAGCGGCCATCCCTGTGGACCACTGGATCTACCACATTCTGATAGACTGCAGAGCTTGCATCAGATACTGCTGACCATTTGGAGACATTCTTGCTGGTGTGGCGTCTTCGTACAGCTCCCTCTGTAGTCGGAAGGTGTCCTCTTCGATGTTGTGCTGGTCAGGTGCTCCCAACGTTCTTGGATCGATGCCCGTTGTTGTGTTGGCTTCAGCTCCTGGTTGTGGCTTCTTTGGAATGATGCTGTCACACACTCGTTCTGACTTGATGCTGGGGTAACTGAAAATAAATTCATATATTACAGACTGTCCAAACTCGATGCCGGTCTTCACTGTTAGCGTGTCTCACACGTTACACTGACCAAGTCTCGTTCAGAGTTTTAACCTGGTACACAAGAGTTTCTTTACTACACTCCGTCACTGTTCTATCACCCTATCACATGGACAACATATAGTTTTAGAATTCCTAACCTGAGCCAATATTAATTCTAGCATTTCGTCCGAAATCCCTTGACCTCACAGAAATATGAAGCTCCTAGCTCATTAGTCTCTTATAAGCAGTGCCTCATCTCCCCATAGCATAATCCCACAGGTAAAATCTTCAATTCATCTGAATATTCAAGTTGATTACTTACATCTTTGCAGAAATCGCAGTACAGGTAGTCGTTGTAGCTTGAAGACAAAGCGTTGTTCTCAGTACCAACACGCCGTATGACGATTCGTTCCTGCAGCCTCTCGGTCTACGAATGACTCTGATATGCCCTGGCGGCCTTAATTTATAATTCCGAGTAGCGTCATCACGCCACTTGGCTGCGTGCAACCTTAGCGTGCCCGGGAAAATTTTCCCGCATTAATTATCATGAGCGCAACTTAGCGAATGCATTAATTAATGCAGCCCTAATGCCTATCAAAATAAAGCAGATATAATACAGGTTGCAATTCTTGTCTCAAATTCAATGCAACTCTTCTGTAACCAAAGATATTAATTTATTTCATTCTTCCCTCCTAGAATAAGTTTAGCCGGGAACTGGAAAGCGTCCCCAAGCTTCATCAAGAGGCTTCGCTTTGGACATAACTCCTTCTAATGAGTTCTGGAGATTTCTCATAATGACGCTCGCGCTCACTTCACATAAGAACGCTTCTTCTGGACCCCTTTATGACATATACTGTAAGACATCGGCTTCGTGGGTGGCCTAGTATTATTCCAATATCCAATACTCAAATTAATACAATTGCTCCAATGAACAGAATGGTTCAATACATGAACTGCGTGAGACTGTACAACTCTATCGAGCTAACTTAGATCTCTTTATTCAAGAACTGAGGGAGAAAAGATTCATTTTTACAAACTTAATTTGGTATCTTCTAAAAAGGTTTGATGCGTAAACTGCCATATTTTTTATACCAACTGAATAGAGAATAATAGTGGACCAAAGGAACTGAACTGTGAAATTTTGACCAGGAAGAATTATGGATGGAAATACTACAGCTGCAAATGACTGGAGAAAGGACAGAGAAAGTTGATATGTTATTTTCATTCTCTCCTGATAGAGATTCATATTCTAATTTGCGGCAGTTTTCAAAATATAGCGTGATAATTTCCAGGCTGACATGTGTGTGTGAATGTGTGATTTCCACCATGAAATTTGTGGAAAACATTTTCAGATCCAGAATAACTAAGGAATTCTTGAGGGATTACTTAACCATTGCTAGAATTGCGTACCCTCCAGGCTTCGAAAAGATTTCACTATACGAGGCATGGCGTTTCTCTCACTGATGGGGTTGGCTGGGTGAATTGATATTCCAAACGTGCATATTGTCAATGAATATAAAATATAATTAACCAAAATGTGAGTGTATTGTGTATAAACAGTCCATTGGTTGACATTTTTTATAAAATGCATAGATGTATAATGATAATTGGTACCAATATACACTATTGTATATTTTCTGTAATTATTGTTCAGAGAAACCAATCACTGTAAGCAAGACCAGCACATATCTTACTCAATCATATATTTGGACCCCAGAGCTCCCTTTATTGCAGTATTACAGTACCATCAATATAGACCTCAGAAAAAATAATATAAGACCCTGTCATAGAGAACTTGTGAAAACTGTGGGAAGTAATGCCCTTACGTACCGAACCGTTGTGAGATGGGCAGGAGCATTTTAGCTCATATGTGAAACAAGCAACGACGTTCAATGGTCTGGATGATCTGTTAGTGTCCAAACTGATGTGTCACATGCAGTAATGGACATAGACAGAAGATGGACACTACTTGAGTTAAAAGCCAAAACAAGTCATCCTTCTACACAAAAATGTCCAGACCACATGCAGCAGAGGCTGTACAAAGGCAATTTCAGCTCTGGGTGTAGGAAGTACTGGAACACCCACCACACTCACCGGACTTGTGTCCGTACGATTTTGATCTCATCCCCAAAGTGAAAGAAACATTGTGTGGGAGACGGATTGGGACACGAGAAGACATTGCCAGTATTGTGAAACCTGAGATTGCACAAATCACATATGGTAAGGCGACAGGTATCCGATGTCTCCCTCACCATTGGCAACATGTTGTGGACAATCTAGGGGACTCCTCTGAGGGCTTGACTTAAAGTTTACTGAATACCCTCTGAGAATAAACATTATGTAGCACAAGAATTTCATGGCTGATATTTTCCTTGCTTTATTCTGATATCTAGTAAATTTACTTGGCATTATTCATAGATTCCACAGCACCTTACACTCCCCACTCCCATCTGTATATTTCCATTTATCTTGTTGATCCCACATTTGTGCGAACAAACTAGTTGCCATGAATTGTGTCCCAAACTTCGTATTATTCTCTCCTGAATCTGAACGCATTAGGTTCTACGAGGCTTAAGGACTACCTTTCACGTCCTTCATAGTGTGTCTCTTCTGCTTTTGATACCCTTATTCCTTAAAGTACTAACCCTCATCCTCCTTTGCCTTCTGATTAGTTCGGAGGAGAAATGATTTTCCTATACTTCCCCTCGATGATCACATCTACTTGCGGGAAAAGCACTGGAGGATTCCATTGGAAATGTCTGAGAGGTGGTAGTGGTGATTATTGCTTTAAGGGAAGGACAAATGGACAACCATCCGACGCTTTGAAGAGCGAAAGAAAAGTAAGGACTACAAAGAACGTGTAAATGAGAGACTCCCTAGGCTTCACAAACCTAATACCGTCGGGGTCGGAAGAAACAAAAGTTGACTCAGGGAGGTCGGATAGAAAAGAAGGAAGTGAAGAGTCTGGCAAAAGTAAGTAGAAGCAACGCCGCACTCAGCTAGGGGCCCTCTGGGTTATTTCCGACAAAGGATTAGTATTACGAAAATGTTGCAAATATTGGGCTGGGAAGACTTTGGAATAAGGAGACGGGATGTTCGACTATGTGGTCAGTTTCGAGCTGTCATTAGATAGATGGTGTGGAGCTAATAAGCTTGGGGTAAGCTTTTAAACTAGGAAAGATCATAATATGAAGATAAAAAGTTGGAATTCAAGAGGATAAAATGGGGCCAATCTTCATTTTATAGGACGAGGAGTAAGCGATGAAATTAATTGAAAAATGGAAACCTACAACCTGTTTTCCAGTCAGTGATCGGGTCAGGGAAGGAATGAATGAAGCCCCCATCTAGCGGTGAGGATAGGAACTGTGCCGGCTGCCGAAGCCTGTCGCACCTCTGGGGCAATGATTAATGACTGACAAATGAAATGAAATGATAGTGGAGAGTGTTACTGGAATGAAAAATGACAGGGAAAACAGGATTACCCAGAGAAAAACATGTCCCGCCTTCGCTTTGTCCAGCACAAATCTCACATGGAGTGACTGGGATTTGAACCATGGAAGCCAGCTGTGAGAGGCCGACGTGCTGCCACCTGAGCCACGAAGGCTTATTGGAACTAATTATCAAGGGAAATATTTGATAAATGTCCAAGTCCTTTGAAAACGTTTAAGAAAAAGCCAGGCAAACAAATGCTACGGAATTTGTCACCTGGGCGATAGCCCTAAATGCAGATGGTTGATTGATTGATTGATTGATTGATTGATTGATTGATTGATTGATTGATTCTCCCAATATGAGAACCTCGGGGGTTCCCCTTTCAGTCACCTCTTACGATAACCGTGGTCGTATCCTACCACCCTCACCGATAGGGAGTGACATTTCTGAGATAAGGTCTAATTAAGAATGAATTAATTAGTTCTTTTTATTTATTGTAAACTTATAAATGATATACATAGGCCCTAAGCATATAATGTTGACGAAAGCTATCGCATTTATGTCATCATCATCATCATCATCATCATCATCTGTTTACCCTCCAGGTTCGGTTTTTCCCTCGGACTCAGCGAGGGATCCCACCTCTACCGCCTCAAGGGCAGTGTCCTGGAGCTTCAGACTCTTGGTCGGGGGATACAACTGGGGGAATGACCAGTACCTCGCCCAGGCAGGCTCACCTGCTATGCTGAACAGGGGCCTTGTGGAGGGATGGGAAGATTGGAAGGGATAGACAAGGAAGAGGGAAGGAAGCGGCCGTGGCGTTAAGTTAGGTACCACCCCGGCATTCGCCTGGAGGAGAAGAGGGAAACCACGGAAAACCACGGGTTCGATTCCCACCTCTACTCAGTTGACCTTCCGAGGCTGAGTGGACGCCGTTCCAGCCCTCGTACCACTTTTCAAAATTTCGTGGCAGAGCCGGGAATCGAACCCGGACCTCCGGGGGTGGCAGCTAATCACGCTAACCACTACACCACAGAGGCGGACATCGCATTTATGTTCAGTGCTAAATAAGTGATTCAATGCCGCCTTTTTCTTTAAGAATTAATTAAGAACTCCATGCTTTTGAAATAAATAAATAAATAAATAAATAAATAAATAAATAAATAAATAAATACTGTAAATAAATACAGTTGAGGTTTGCGATGATCACTGAGATGGAAGAAAATAACGAGTTGTCAGCCTCTTGCAAGTTAAATACAGGAAGTAGATGAAAAATTTCGACCACTCTAAGAATGGTCTATCAGCAAAACTGAGGAACTACCCACGAAAGATGAAAGAGACATCCTGTGGCTTGTTTTTTTCTTTTTTTGCTTTACGTTGCACCGACAAAGATATGTCTTATGGCGACGATGGGATAGGAGAGGCCTAGGAATTGGAAGGAAGCGGCCGTGGCCTTAATTAAGGTACAGCGCCGGCATTTGTCTGGTGTAAAAATGGGAACCCACGGAAAACCATCTCCAGGGCTGCCGACAGTGGGGCTCGAACCCACTATCTCCCGATTACTGGATACTGGCCACACTTAAGCGACTGCAGCTATGGAGCTCGGTCCTGTAGCCTGTAAACGTACTGCCGGTACCATCAAGGTTTGAAGAAAACAAGTTAATGGTAGTGATTATTGTTTTAAGGAGGAAACCAATTAGGATTATCATCCCTACTCAACATCAGTAGCAATGAGAAGAGATTCCAACATCTTAAAGAAAAAGGCAGCATTGAATCACTTATTTAGCACTGAACATAAATGATAGCTTTCGTCAACATTATACGCTTAGGGCCTATGTAAGTTATATCATTTATTAGTTTACAATAAAAAATAAATGAACTACAGTATTATAAAAAATGTTCATTGTCGGTGCGATCATGGAGATCTATCCAAACTCCCAATCTGGATTGATTGTTTAAACAGGAAGTACGGAAAAATGGAAGCGGTGATCATCGAAGAATGAAGGTATCGGCAAAAAAAAGCAGAGGGCCACGATAAGCGTGAAAATGAAAGACTACTTAAGCCTTGTAAACCATGGGGTCTGAAGAGAACAAGAGTTGACCAAGGAAGGTCCGATAGGAAAGACGAAGTGAGGAGTCTAACACAAGTAAGTGGAAGCAATCCAAGACCTAGTAAAGGTCCCTGAAGTGGCCAAGCCTTGTTCCCAAACTTAGAGCCCGTGGGATCCCCTCTTAGCCGCCTCTTACGATAGGCAGATCATACCATGGATGTATTTTATCCCCCACCCACAGCGGTAATTTGAAAGAGAACACGAGATGCACGAGGTGGCACTAGTAGTAATAATTTCCTTGTGGCTATTACTGGCCTGGTGAAGCCCTTGTAAGACAGACCCACCGACCAGGGTAGGTGGCGTCTGTTGTGTATGGGAAAAATTCATGGTAATGTTGTGTGTAGTGTGTGAGCTGTAGAAATGTTGGGGACAGCACATACACTCAGTCACCACTTCAAATCCCTCGATTTGGCCGGGAATAGAACGCGGGGTGCTAATGATCGAAGACCAAGGCGCTGACCAGTCGGCTATGGAGCCGGACGAGACTGCTTGTTTTAAGGGTGAAGAGCTATGTTCCTTAGCCGTATCCGCTCGTCATATGGTAGCATTTGGCTACTGTTCACAGGAGGCAGGCGAATCTCCTACGTGTAGCAAAAGAACACCCTCGCCATTATATCACTTTGCGCATTAATTTGCATCATGTTTTCTAAGTTGTACAGCCGCATTCCCTCTGTAGGAGGAACTCAGCTGCTCACTCTGGGTCAGCACTATTTCCCACGTTGGGGAATCGTCACTCCTCCATTCGGAGCTCCTCCGGCATAAGCCGTAGACTCCTTCAGGTTAGACAGGGACCGAGCGAGTTGGTCATGCTGTTAGGGGCGCGCAGCTATGAGCTTGCATTCGGGAGACAGCGGGTTCGAACCCCAGTGTCGGCAGCACTGAAGATAGTTTTCTGTGGTTTCCCATTTTCATACCAGGCAAGTGCTGGGGCTGTACCTTAATTAAGGCCACGCCCGCTTCCTTCCCTTTCCTACTCCATCGTCGCCATAAGACCTATCTGTGCCGATGCTCGTAAAGCCAAATGCAAAAAAAAAAAAAAAAAAAAAGGTTAGATTAATTTCCACCGCCTGTCACTCGGCGTAGACTCGCTGGCAGTACGGTCTACCCCTTTACCATAACATAATTCTTCTGGCCAGATATTCCGGTAAAAAAATATTTGAATATCAGGTATTGTGAAGAAGTCTTTCTTAATTTCAGAACCATTAGGGCAGAAAAGCAGCAGCATAGTAAACTTCGTACCATTGGTGGCGGTGATTATTGTTCTAAGGTCCGCCCTATGTCTAAATGTTTAGCGTGCTGGCCTTTGGCTCTGGGGGTCCCGAGTTCGCTTCCCGGCCGGGTCGCGGATTTTAACCGTCATTGGTTAATTCCGATGGTTCGGGGGCTGGGTGTGTGTGCCGTCTCGATCATTAGAATTCATTATAGTTAGGTCTCCATCCTGTACGGTGTCAACTCGAAAGACCTGCATCAGGCCTCTTCGGAGGCCACACACCATTGTTGTTGTTATTAATATTATTATTATTACACGCCATTATTATTATTATTATTATTATTATTATTATTATTATTATTATTATTATTGTATGTATGTATGTATGTATGTATGTTGGGTATTCAGCCCGAAGGCTGGTTTGATCCTCTGCAGCTCCGCCATCAGCTGTCATAAATAGCCTAGGCATCACTGAAGAGGCGTACTAGGGAAATGAGGAGTGAGGTAGTTTCCCGTTGCTTTCCTCACCGAGCCAGCCGTTGCTATTACATATCAGTCTGCCAAGCCCACTGAAATGCATGCACCAACCGACCCTATGAGCGATATTTTCACACCATTCATAACAGGGACTGGCTGCATAAGCAATGGTATTACTAGCATCACTCATACCTCAGTCACTTTCATATTGTCAAAGCCAAGGATGAGACTGAGACAGGTCAATGAAAGTAACAAATTTGATATAGCCCATACCAGAAGACATAGTGCACTGTAAACACTCACCAGCAAAGGCATATTATTATTATTATTATTATTATTCAGCAACGCCAGTTGCTGACGAGGACCCTTTGTGAGGACTTTTGTACATGGCTCGTAAGTAGTGAAGTGCTGTCATTCATTGTCGAGTATAATTGTGTGTGTGTGTTTGTTTGTTTGTTTGTTTGTTTGTTTGTTTGTGTGTTTGTGTGTGTGTGTGTGTGTGTGTGTGTGTGTGTGTGTGTGTGTGTGTGTGTGTGTGTGTGTATGTGTGTGCTCGATTAAATCAGTTCAACACACTGATCTCTATACCTGGATGGCTGGTAGCTTGGGTAGCAGTAAGCCGAATAGAAGATGACTGGCGTAGTAAGATGGCAGCGAGCGCACGGTGCAGTAGACCACGAGGAGCGCGCTTGCTTTATTTATGCTTAGTTCAGGGACGCCAGGCCTCTTGATTGTAGTTCCACGAGTGTTCTGTGCTGTGTTATTGCAATACCCCGCACATTTACAAAGGGATTAAGATGAAATAGATCAATGAAAAATCACTAGTTTAGATATATCACTCGCTGAATTGAAACCACATGTTACTTCTGCATATTAGTCAAATATAGACCACAGCGGTCTCGATCTTCTACAATCTTTAAACAAGCCGGAATTACTGAAATAGAAACATTTTCTGTAAGAGGAAGAATAGGGCTATTTTTGTATGAATAAAAAGAAAACCCGAGTTTTTGGCTCAAAATACGAACAATTCAGTCATACCTCCCCTTAAGAATGCACAATTTCGTGGCATACGTGTATAGAATTTACAACAATGTTTCCAGAAACTGTTTTTTACTCGTATTGTATTACCGATTGCTAATTGCATGTATTCAGCACCTAAGTTAATATTTGTCGGCCGTTATTATACACTCATTTATTGCTATCCCGGAGATTTACTGACCTCGGAATGACTTGTCGGTGTTCCCAATGTCCTTCTGCTTTGAGTAAACATGTCCCTATATTTTTAATTATTCCATTGCGCCATTAATTGCGATCTAAAATTGATTATATTATCATTGCTTCCCCATAAGGAGAGCTCTAGCTTGGGTACACCAACGTGGCGGACCGCGCCCTCAACTTGGCGTACTTTCTCCTGCAGCGGAGAGCTGCCAATCAATCAATACTGATCTGCATTTAGGGCAGTCGCCCAGGTGGCAGATTCCCTATCTGTTGCTTTCCTAGCCTTTTCCTAAATGATTTCAAAGAAATTGGAAATTTATTGAACATCTCCCTTTGTAAGTTATTCCAATCCCTAACTCCCCTTCCTATAAATGAATATTTTCCCCAGTTTGTCCTCTTGAATTCCAACTTTATCTTCATATTGTGATCGTTCCTACTTTTATAAACGCCATTCAAACTTATTCGTCTACTAATATCATTCCACGCCATCTCTCCGCTGACAGCTCGGAACATACCACTTAGTTGAGCAGCTCTTCTTCTTTCTCTCAATTCTTCCCAACCCAAACATTGCTATATTTTTGTAACGCTACTCTTTTGTCGGAAATCACTCAGAACAAATCGAGCTGCTTTTCTTTGGATTTTTTCCAGTTCTTGAATCAGGTAATCCTGGTGAGGGTCCCATACACTGGAACCATACTCTAGTTGGGGTCTTACCAGAGACTTATATGCACTCTCCTTTACATCCTTACTACAACCCCTAAACACCCTCTTAACCATGTGCAGAGATCGGTACCCTTTATTTACAATCCCATTTATGTGATTACCCCAATGAAGATCTTTCCTTATATTAACACCTAGATACTTACAATGATCCCCAAAAGGAACTTTCACCCCATCAACGCAGTAATTAAAACTGAGAGGGCTTTTCCTATTTGTGAAACTCACAACCTGACTTTTAACCCCGTTTATCAACATACCATTGCCTGCTGTCCATCTCACAACATTTTCGAGGTCACGTTACAGTTGCTCACAATCTTGTAACTTATTTATCACTCTATAGAGAATAACATCATCCGCAAAAAGCCTTACCTCCGATTCCACTCCTTTACTCATATCATTTATATATATATATAAGAAAACATAAAGGTCCGATAACACTGCCCTGAGGAACTCCCCTCTCAACTATTACAGGGTCAGACAAAGCTTCACCTACTCTAACTCTCTGAGATCTATTTTCTAGAAATATAGCTACCCATTCAGTCACTCTTTTGTCTAGTCCAATTGCACTCATTTTTGCCAGTAGTCTCCCATGATCCACCCTATCAAATGCTTTAGACAGGTCAATCGCGATACAGTCCATTTGACCTCCAGAATCCAAGATATCTGCTATATCTTGCTGGAATCCTACAAGTTGAGCTTCAGTGGAATAACCTTTCCTAAAACCGAATTGCCTTCTATCGAACCAGTTATTAATTTCACAATCATGTCTAATATAATTAGAAAGAATGCCTTCCCAAAGCTTACATACAATGCATGTCAAACTTACTGGCCTGTAATTTTCAGCTTTATGTCTATCACCCTTTCCTTTATACACAGGGACTACTATAGCAACTCTCCATTCATCTGGTATAGCTCCTCCGACCAAACAATAATCAAATAAGTACTTCAGATATGGTACTATATTCCAACCCATTGTCTTTAGTATATCCCCAGAAATCTGTTCAATTCCAGCCGCTTTTCTAGTTTTCAACTTTTGTATCTTATTGTAAATGTCATTGTTATCATATGTAAATTTTATTACTTCTTTGGCCTTAGTCTCCTCCTCTACCTCAACGTTATCCTTGTAACCAACAATCTTTATATACTGCTGACTGAATACTTCTGCCTTTTGAAGATCCTCACATACACACTCCCCTTGTTCATTAATTATTCCTGGAATGTCCTTCTTGGAACCTGTTTCTGCCTTAAAAACCTATACATACCCTTCCATTTTTCACTAAAATTTGTATGACTGCCAATTATGCTTGCCATCATGTTATCCTTAGCTGCCTTCTTTGCTTGATTCAATTTTCTAGTAAGTTCCTTCAATTTCTCCTTACTTCCACAGCCATTTCTAACTCTATTTCTTTCCAGTCTGCACCTCCTTCTTAGTCTCTTAAAGGTAAAAACCTGTTTTCGCATTCCTCAACAATTTCTTTAAACCCATCCCATAGTCTGTTTACATTTTTATTTACCGTTTTCCACCGATCATAGTTACTTTTTAGAAACTGCCTCATGCCTGCTTTATCAGGCATATGGTACTGCCTAACAGTCCTACTTTTAAGACCTTCCTTTCTATCACATTTATTTTTAACTACGACAAAAACAGCTTCATGATCACTAATACCATCTATTACTTCAGTTTCCCTATAGAGCTCATCTGGTTTTATCAGCACGACATCCAGGATATTTTTCCCTCTGGTTGGTTCCATCACTTTCTGAATTAGCTGTCCTTCCCATATTAACTTATTTGCCATCTGTTGGTCATGCTTCCTGTCGTTCGCATTTCCTTCCCAATTTACATCTGGCAAATTCAGATCTCCCTGCCATCAGCGATCTATGTATAGAGATCAGTGGTTCAATAAGACGGAGTTCTACACGTAACAGTACGAAAAGTGTCGCACTTTTTTATTTGGGTGTTATCAGGTGATGTATTATACAGTCTTCTTCGGTTTCTATACGGGGTTGAAAATTACAATGTTTTGCCCCTAAAATGTAACAATCACTACCACCATGTCCTCTATCTATTGTTGCTTTCAAATGCGATAATATAAATCCATGGGCATATTTTCGAGCAAATATTGAGGAAGACCATGTTATAGTCTATGGAGGCAGCGTGATACATTGCAATTTTTTTTAAATTCCAATTTCCATATGATTAATGCACAGTAAAACGCTGGCCATCCATCACTGTCATGATTTGTTTGAATGAATGCTATGAGTGCTTATATTCGTATTTTCACGAAAAAGTCGAAAATGATCCAAATGTACATTTTACTTAGGTAACTGCTGTTTCTAGTGGCATTCTCGAAAAAAAAAATGGCGGACGATGGCTTCACTTCCAGCGCTCGAGTTGACAGTCTCCTAAGTTCATTGAAATCTGTAGTTGGCAATATAAGTTTGCATTTTGCAGCTCCCGTTATGTTCGCGCTCCAGTAGGAGCAAAACGATAGAAAGAAGTCCATAGAGTGGCTAGTGTGTCTACTACAGCGCTCTGGTGGGTGCCAAGATTAAATATCGGTGCCATGTTTTAAGGGCGCTCCATATCCCATATAATTTCGTCTTGTTATTATGCGTTATTTTTAATAAATTAGACCAAATTAATTAATAGGATAAATTATGCCGTCTGTGCCGGCATTCAATTGCACAAACAATATAAACAACATAAAAGATTTATCATATTTCAAATAAGCTTTTTTTAAAATAAAGTGCAACGTTTTTCTGTGATTACCAGAGTTATATCGCCTTTGTTTGTAACAGAATCGACTATGATTCATTGACTGATAGATTTGTAAAGTACGCCTATTTTACCAAAAATAGTGAACTGACGAAACAATGAAACGTGATCCTACCTGGCTGATTGACTCAGGCGGTAGAGTAATGGTTTTCGGAGTCCAAGTTGGCAGGTTCGATTCTGCTTCAGTCTGGTAGTAATTGAAGGTACTCGAATACGTCATATGCGTCTCGGTAAATATACTAGCGTGGAAAAAACTCCAGCGTGACTTTTTCCAGCATCTCGCCATTTCCGAAAACCATAAAAGTAGTTAGCGGGACGGGAAAACCAACAACACTGTTTAACAGAGCACTGTTTCTCGAATTTACGGCATTTGGAAGATAAATATATAGTGAACAATGATGATAGAAAACGCTTGCTGTCCTACGCCGTACCTATTTATTTTTATTCGGAAACTATCTCCCATTGGAGATAGTCTCATCGGACTCACGTGTACTACTAGTCAACTCATCAAAAAATAGCAAAATAGACCTGCACCATCTATACGAAGTAACATGAGGGCTTTCAGTTTTACAACACCATAACCATCATCTCCGTACAAAAAAAAATAGAACTGAATTATTCAGGTAAATATTAACATCAATAACACAAGGAGGACTGAACCTGCCTCTAAATAATTATTTTAAACGATTTATCCTACCGTTCAATACATTCTTTATTATTATTATTATTATTATTATTATTATTATTATTATTATTATTATTATTATTATTATTATTATTATTATTTAGCGCATGGCTTATACAGACAATATCAGCAAAATATATACATATTTACAGCTGAGAAACAAAGTAATTTGTGCTTCACAATTGAATATCAAGTTTTTCAATCCAACGTACAGCATTTGGTGATACCAGCAGGAAGTCATCTTCATCACCGTGATAGCCTCGAATCTTACATACCCTGACGATATGATGAATAGTCTGGTGTGGAGTTCCGCAGTCACAGTTTGGATTATGTAGCTTTTTCCACTTATGGAGAGCGGCTCTGCACCGGCTATGTCCTGTTCTGATTCTATTCAGGGCAGTCCAGGTCTTGCGTGGTAGGTGGGATCCGCTTGGAAGTCTGGGACCTGAGAAGAAGGTATGAAGGCGCACATCCGTCGCTGCTTCCCATCTACTTTTCCACTCATCAAGAGATTTAAAATCCTTAGCATCCATGTTAGCAGCATCACGCAGAGTTGGGTGGCGTGATTTTAGTCTATTAAGATTCAGAAGTGGCAGGTCACTATTCACGGGTAGACTAGGATTTCTCGAGATCTTGTGGAATTCCTTCATAAGGGCATTAGATCGGCGTAGATCAGGTGGCATTATACCAGTTAGCAGTGGAAGCCAATGAAATGGAGTAGATGTGATTGCGCCAGATATGATGCGCATTGTGGTATTAATCTGGGTGTCAACAAGCCTTGTATGGACTGTTCATCCAAACACGTGCGCAATACTCAGCACTTGAATACATCAAACCCAAGGCTGAAGATCGCAAGGTGGTTTCTCAAGATCCGCAGGTAGTTCCACACAGTTTATTAAGGATGTTATTTCGAAACTTCAACTTTTGTGCTAAGTTCAGGAGGTGTTGTTTGAAGGATAGTGTACGGTCCAAGATGACACCAAGGTATTTTGGGGACCAGTTATGACGAAGAAATCTCCCTCTGAAACTAACATTCAGTTTCACGTTCGCCAAGCGATTATTTAAATGGAAGGAAGACACTTCTGTTTTACTCACGCTGGGTTGAAGTCTCCAGATTTTGAAGTAATTTTCCAGTAAAGACAGGTCTTTGGTCAGAATCTCTTCAGTCGTCTCCATTACCTGATCTTGTACAGCTAGAGCCAAGTCGTCGGCATAGCAGAATTTTCTGGATGAAGTGTCAGGAAGGTCAGAGAGATATAAGTTGAACAATAATGGTTAGAGAACTGATCCTTGGGGCAATCCGTTGTTTAGCTTCCTCTCCTCTCTTATCTTGCTTCCAGTGGTTACTTGGAACTTCCGATCACTTAACATATTCTTAATCAGTTGAGCCATCGTTCTGCATGGTATGATACGAAGAAATTTGTAGATAAGGCCTTCCCTCCATACAGTGTCAAAGGCAGCAGGAAGATCAACAAATGCTACAGATGTTTTCAGCTTCATTTGATATCCTGTCTCAATGAAGGGTGTAAGAGACAATACTTGGTCACAGCAGCTACGTCCTGGTCTGAAACCTGCCTGTTCTACTGGAAGATGCTCTAGGATTGCGCTACTTATTCTGTTATATATCAACTTTTCAAAAAGTTTGTAGCAGCAGCTAATAAGGGCTATGTGTCAATAGCTTTCTACCTTGCTGCTGGGTTTAACAGGTTTCAGAATATATAAAGTATCTTTGCCTTCTTGAACTCCAATGGAAGTTGACCAGTCAGCAGGATGTCAATAAAGAACTCTGCCAACCATTTCTTAGTATATCCTCCCAAATGAATCAGAAATTTCGGATGGATGCCTTCGAAACCAGGTGACTTAAAAAGTTTGAGGTCCTTCAGTCCCATGTCAATGTCTAAAACTGTGAATGGACGTGCATATTCAGATGAGGGATATGTCTTTTTCAAATCACGAAGTTGCCGTCTAATGTATGTTTCTTGTCGGGAGGCACCCTTGATGTGGTAATGATGTGGGAAGCAATTTGGTCAGGTGTTACTCCTAAAGGTTTTCTGCATACTGATCCACTTCCACCCAGTCTCCTCAGAAGGCTCCATGCTTCCCTGCTTGAGTGGGCAAAGTCCATACTTTCAACTGTGTCTGTCCATGTCTGCCTTCGAGATAAATCTAAGCTGGTCAAAAATTCTGTAGCCCTCTCTTGGTCACTACTTTGCTGGAATTGTTGGTACAGTGTTTCACTTTCATCACGCCATCCTGGGATATATTATTTTCGATATCCTCTTGGCATACACTTTTTAGCTGTTGTTGTTACTGCACCGATGAACCGATGGTAGTTCTTATGAGATGGAAGGATCCAGCGAATGCACTTATCCAGTTCCCTAGAAAACTTTACCCAGTCAGCTTTCTGGAAGTTCCATCGAGCATGTGGAGTTGATCGTATGACAGGGACTGTACAACCAATTTGTATTATTACAGGTCTGTGCTGGCTGTGGAGGAAGGCATCTATTACTTTTCCTGTGGCAGTGATCGGGAAACTTCTTTCATTGCAGGTAACAAAACATAAGTCAGGATTAGAATCCTTGCCCCAAACAGTTGACCTGAAAGTACCTTGATCTTTGGCATCGAACACTAGATGAAGATTGTTCACTTCAGCCCATTCTGCAAGCATACTTCCATTTTCATCATTGCCAGAGTTTTCCAAAATTCATGGTGACTATTGAAGTCCCCTATATAAATTGCAGGATGTTCTGCAGTTTGTAAGAAAAAATCGGGCCAGGGTGTCTTAGGTGGCTTTTAATCATTTGTTATAGTTATATCATGCACTTGTATGACAACCGTATGTATATCTTCCTTCACATTAACAGAAATTACTAAAGCCTCGTTTAGGTTGCTCCGAACATACACAACAGTACCATATACCTCGTGATAAGTTGCACCAAGAGCAGTATATCCTGGAATTCGACCTCTGCTTCGGAATGCTTCTTCGTTGGAAACATGAGTTTTCTGAATGGCGACAATGTTGACGTTATTTTCCAACATGAATTTTGACAGATAGTCACACTTTGCCTTGCTAATGCTCTCGACATTCAGTTGTAGGAGTCTGATAGATGGACCAATGTTTCTCGTTAATGAGTTCTGAGAAGAACTGTTTCTGTTATTTCGTCGAAAATGTGTCATTGCCATGAGATCCTGTGGACAGTCTGGCTGCCTGTTTTCGCTGTTGCTCAGTTAGCACCACCCAGGAGGCACGTGTAGGGTAATTAGAGGTTAAACCTACGGACGTGGTCGACGCTACCTCCCATATTATTATTATTATTATTGGACATTTTATTTCATTATGGCTCACTACAAACATTTTCCTCCACGACTCTAGAATACTTTTTTTCTGCAATTATATTATTATTTGTTATGGTTATGGGAGACTAAAATGCAAAAATTTGAAGTGCTAACCAAGGCCTGGAGCAAATGATGGGAAGGCATGTTATAGGAACCCGAAATGATAATAGAGAACGATTCATCAGTCTGCGCGGTATGTTTCGATTGGTCATTGGTGGTACAATTTTCCCTCACAGAGAATGCCATAAGGTAACCTGGGCCTCTCCGGATCATAAGACTGAAAACCAGATTGGCCATTTTGCCATAAACAGGAATTGGCGCACCTCTCTACTCGATGTGAGAAATAGAAGAGCAGACGTTGGTAGTGACCACCATTTAGTCACAGAAACTGTACGCATTAAGATAGCATCAGCGAGACGATCAGGTCAATATAGTAGAGTGAAATATAACACCAGCAGGCTGAAGGAGACTACCATCAAAGAAGGGTTATCAATAGAACTTCGAAATCGGTACGACGAGCTAGGCAAACTGGAGCAGGAAGAGGTCAAGGATATCGACCAACTTTGGACTAAGGGTAAAGAAGCGTTAAACTCAACCTGTGAGGTGGTACTTGGAGTAAAGGAGAAGACCTGACTGGGTTTCTCGAGAGAGAAGAATCGCTAAAACCAAGAAAAATGCTGCCAAAGCACGAGATGCTAAAGACAGGACCCACAATGAATACGCTGTCATTAATCGATCAGTTAAGCGTTGTTTTCGCAGAGACAAAAAGACATTTATTAACAAGCTGGCCACAGAAGCAGAGCATGCAGCGGAAGTAGGAGATGTAAGAACTGTCTGTACCATCACAAGACAATTGGCCAGCAAGAAATTTGATGGTAGTAAGCCAACTGAGAATCAGGATGGCAGCCTTCTTACCTCCGAGGAAGAGCAGATGAAGAGATGGAGGGAGTATTTTATGGAAGTCCTGAACCAGATTACAGAACAAAGTGAGGAAAGAACAAGAGGCTGAAGAGGTACGGTACCAGAAGACCGAAGGATCAGCAGTGAGCCACCAACAAAACAAGAAATAGTAAAAGCCATCAAACACCTAAAGAATAGCAAAGCTCCAGAACAAATCCAGAGGTCTCTGCAGATTTACTGCTACCACTGATTTCTGCTATCTGGAAAAAGGAGACTTTCCCAGAAGAATGGAACAAAGGGCTGCTTATCAAACTTCCGAAGAGAGGGTACCTGTCGGTTTGCGACAACTGGAATGGTATCACACTGCTCTCTGTGCCCAGCAAGGTTCTTTCACGAGTCATTCTCGACAGGCTCAAATTGTATGTGGACAATAAGCTGAGAAAAGAGCAGGCTGAGTTCCGAGAAGGCCACTTCTGTGCCGATCAGGTCAGTACCTTACGGAAAATTACAGAGCAATCAGCAGAATAAGAGTGATCTTTGTATTTGCTCTTTGTTGACTTTGAGAAGGCCTTCGACAGCATTTTTAGGGCTGAGATCTGGAGGGCATTGAAGATCTTCGGCATTCCCAAGGAGATCATCAGTCTGATTAAGTGCATGTGTGATAACTTCCGTAGGGCCCGGATTCATATGCAGTAAAAACTCTAAAAATATGCATGCACATATGCACCAAAAATTTTGAAAATGTGCACGAAAATATGCACTAAAAATAAAACAAAATACACTTATCAAACGTATTATTTAATGTTAACTCAGTGTTAAATTTATAAACATGTTTCATTCTTTGTAAAATGATTCATGGCAGTGGGTTATTAAACAGTTTTTCAATGTTTTCTGGGGTCAATGACTTTGTGTTGTCGAACAGAATTAATTTATAGGCTGAAAATGATCGTTCTACTTCGACGCACGTAACTGGGCAATACTTGCACACTGGAACTGATTGCTTGGAACATTCATCTGGAAAAGACTGCCTGATTCTACTTATGTAGTTGCTTATGGATTGAAATGTCAGAAAGAAGGAAATAGCTATTGTGAAAAGGATCATTATCCGTCTGCGACACTGAAAGCATCCTTGATCAGGGAAGTCTTCTCGTGTTGCCAAAGGATGTAAAACATACACAGAGTTCATTACATTTTTCATTTCGTTCAGAAATCTTAGATAATCGATCACACATAAGAGAAAAGTGTATCTATATATGCACTAACGTTCAAAATATGCGGTAACGTTCAAAATATGCATTTGCATATGCGCATATGCATTTTTTTAATTCGGGTCCTAGCTAATGATGGATTTCAGGCCTATATCACCACTACCAGAATCTTCATCCAACATCCAACATTGACTACAGGAACTCCTGAATGTCTATAACTGGACTCAACTTTCTTCCATTTCATCTATTCCAACTTGATCATTTACACAATAGACTATCATTAGATTGAAGTACTTACTTGTATAGCCATTGAGCTGCAAAGAAATTATTTTTAGAATGAAGTATTTTCTGTAATATGAGTCTGAATATTTATTAAATAGAAAGCGCACAATGTGCATGATACATATTTATGCAATTCTACTATTACTCACTACAAAGTTGCCTTATTGAGATAGTCCTTTTATTACACACTAGAGCGTGATATCTGTCACACTGTCCCCCACACCATTTACACTTGCAATCTGAGGTTGGGTCGTGGAATTTTATATTTGTACACAGCTTGAAGTGAAATCCATGTACCACAAAACGGGTAATCGTATGCCTCAATTCATAGTTAGTGCTTTTTCATTCATTAGATGTCATAGCTTCTGTGGCGTAGAATTCTATAGGAATATTCCTCTTCCTTTCATACATAGTCTGTAATAGTGCGAAGCTTTGCTGTGTACACGGCAAGGTCATTTCATATCTCAATTCCTCGATGAAGAACGGTTCCCTAGTCATCTCATATCCCAATCTTACCCGGGAATATTTTGTGACACATAGGACTCTCTTTAAGTAAAGGGATCTTACTTGTTACATACAGCTTTACTAGGTCGTTCTTAGTTACGAATTCCCACGTGAGTTCTGAACCATAAGTAACTATTGGAATTATCTTGAGTTTGAATAACTTGATCGCAGTCTCTACAGATAAAAGTCTTAGGCGAGGGACGTCATTTATTGCTATAATTGCCGCTGAATATCATTTATCATGATTAAATTGGTATGCAGTGTCTTTGATCAACTTGTGTAGATGCAAGGAGCTTCATTTTGCAAAATAAATGGTCTCACTCTAAAGTAGCATTAGAAACAAATTAACTGGTAACACCGCCGTCTCGATCCTCTTATAGTAGATTCCTTGTGATAAGAATTCTGACGGACAATCACAAAACAAACGTCTTCATGTTTAGACATTTTGGAAAACCTCAGATATCCAGACGATAATATTCCAATCAAACTAGAACCAGGAAATTAAATCCTAATTTGCGGGTACTAGGTTCGTGTTGTTGAAGATAGGATGGAGTGTTACATTTGGGTCAGCAACATCTCACTGCCTAGAGCTTCGACACCGATGAATGGAACTGATTATGCATCGGGACAGAGGAGGAGTTCGTTTAAGCTGCTGTACCCTATTGTCGAAGTCCTTCAAACATACGAGCGTAATACGACGACTTGCGACGTCTTCCCTTTCAGAATACCGGGCGAGTTGGCCGTGTGGTTAGGAGCGCGCAGCTGTGAGCTTGCATCCGGGAGATAGTGGGTTCGAACCCACTGTTGGCAGCCCTGAAGATGGTTTTCCGTGGTTTCCCATTTTCACACCAGAGAAATTCTAGGGTTGTACCTTAATTAAGACCGCGGCCGCTTCCTTCCCATTCCTATCCCATCGTCTCCACAAGACCTATCTGTGTCGGTGCTACGTAAAACAAATAGCAAAGAGAAACACCTTTCAGAATGTGTTTTGTTACAGTGTGAGGTCAAAGAACATCAGCAAACCGTTAGTGATATCCTAACCAAGTTCGTAAGACCTATATTATTTTATATTGCGTTGGCAAGAACACAAAAAGTACGGTACCACTCCAAGACTTCGACCAGTTTTGTTTACGGATTTGGTTCTTTATTGGGGTCTCTTTTTATGTATTGAGTGGGTGGAGTAGTTGAACTTTAATATTTGTTTGACTTCATTGTACATTTCAATACTGACCAAAATATGAGAATTATAACATGTAAGTGGTATGTTCCGAGCTGTCAGTGGAGAGATGGCGTGGAATGACATTAGTAGACGAATAAGTCTGAGTGGCGTTTATAAAAGTAGGAAAGATCACAATATGAAGATAAAGTTGGAATTCAAGAGGACAAACTGGGGCAAATATTCATTTATAGGAAGGGGAGTTAGGGATTGGAATAACTTACCAAGGGAGATGTTCGATAAATTTCCAATTTCTTTGAAATCATTTAGGAAAAGGCTCGGAAAACAACAGATAGGGAATCTGCCACCTGGGCGACTGCCCTAAATGCAGATCAGTATTGATTGATTGATGGATTGAAAATCTTAAAATTGTGCATGAAGAGGCCAACTGCGACTTCATACAGGCAATATTGCCGATATTTAATGTTACTGATGTAATTTACGAGCTTCAATGAACATATGACCATACTGCATAGTGTTTTGTAGGCTGTCGTCATTAGAATAAGTTTAGAACATTGCGCGTCTATGTCTGCCATCTAGCGGAGAAATTTTGTCGCAGCGTAGTCGCAAAAAGGCTCGCATAGAGCAGGCAGTATAGGAGGATCGAGACGGCGGTGACTGGCTGGTTACTGCAGATGGCTCTGGGTACATACAATGCTTTTGGTACCAAGGGAGAAATTTGAATTGGCCACACTGTAAAATTTAGGTTGTAAACATATGCTGTGTCAAGTGCGAGCTAGGATTATCGACATGTGACATCTTATTGTACAAAATAAATCTGTTTTAAGAAATTATATACAATATTTTAGTTATGTAATCAAAATTATTAAGAGTGACCTTAACTTGTTGTTCGTGAGGACATTTTCGGTAAGTTATATACTTTATTTTGCAATATAGGAATATAAAAATCTTCTGTTTAAAACATTGCATTTATTCCTTCTGAAAGTAATACCTAACCACACTCTAGATATCCACGTTCACTATCTAGTTTTGAATTCACTACTTTATTTTACTCTCTTGGTTTCGTGCCTAAATCCAGTTTGCTGTGTCTGGAGACATCTTATTCGTAGTGCTAAGCCAAAGCGTTACGTGTTGATCTCGTTAAAGCCTTCTGAGGAGTTGTTATCCTGTCAGTTTCAGTTAACACACACAGTAAAAGGGAAATGAAGAAATATTTATGATGGTGTCTTTATTTTGCTCAGTAAAAGTGGAGTCAGTTAGAGTTGTCATAACCTAGAGATTAATCTGGAAACTCCGTAGAAGTACGTATATACTGATATAGATGACATTACGATGACATTATCTGACCAAACCTGACAAGCATTTCCGACAGTGGATGAGAAACATAGCGGTCAAGAGATTAATATCACAGCATTTTAAAATTATCTGTTGGTGTCCAGTGATAGTAGGTAAGAATTCTATAATTTGGAACCAAAATCGTAGGAAACATTCTTCCATTCCATCTACTTCAGCTTAATAATTGTGCACAATATTATTAGAATAGAAATAAGGTTTAAAGTAGGTATATATTATGAAAGTGAACATTTAGAAGTGATTGTGGAGAGGAACGAACTTCTCCAGGCTTGCTTTGAGTCGCATCCCTCCTTGTATCCAAGAGTTCAGGGCAGTGGCGGATAATCCTAGGGTTGTGAGTCGAACAGTGATTCCCTAAGACATTTCGAATATTCAAATTTTTGACACATTTTAGCACAAATACAAAACTCTTCATAATTTTATTTATTTATTTATTCACAACGAACAAAATGGCGTTTCACTGAATACGTTTCACTCAAACTGCCAAGAGGCGAATTAACGAACGTAAACTTTGGTAATAAAATGTAATAGACATAAAAGCACGTCTGACAATATCAGGTGCTTATGAATAATAATTGTCTAAATCGAAAGCCGTGAGAACATCCATGTCCAAACCCAGGTCGTCGAAGGTAAAGATGTCGGCAAACCACTTCATATTTTATATGTTCTAGGATATTGAGAATTATAACTATTTCATACTTGCTAATGCAAGAATATATTTCATACATTTTTACTATACATCTCTTCTCTTCCTCTTTAACTAACTCCTAATAGATTAAACGAACAGAAACATCCGAAAAAGCTGTGGACTTAAATTTACAGAGCGCTATAGATCACCCATTGTTATCAGCTTGGAGGTCGCGAAAAAGCATTACTTCAAAGAGTAGTTTTCACATGCATCGATAGACAAATGTTTTCATTCGTGATTGTTCTAGGAAAAGAAATTTCCTTCACTTACTGTATCCGAAATGCACTCTGATATTTCGTTTACTGTATATTAAGAATTGAAGAGTTCTTTCCCAAAACAAGTTCAATCCATTATCACCACAAAAAGTTTAGTTACCTTTAGGTTACGATAGCAGATGGTAAAACCATTTTGAAAACAAGTTCCGTCTGCAGATAAAAAGACCGAAGTATTACTGATCAGTGTGAAAGCACATTCAGTTCATACTCCGATCTGCCATGAAACAGTTTCTGTCCTCCTCGCATGCGCATTCGACGTTCGTTCATGTGCATCGGGCGTCGGGGGTTAGATTACCGTCGGTGGTTGCAGAGTAGGCTTCAGCTTCGGCCACAGATGTTTCGTGGTCCGACAGCTCTGCATTCTATCCGACCAACCGCGCAGAGGGCAGGTGACCAAGGTTCTAACGTGGCTCTACACCTCTGCATTCGGGAAACGGAGAGGGACAGATCCACACCATCGGCTGCCCTGAGAATGGTTTTCTATAGTTTTCCATGTCTCCTGTACTAAGGCGAATGTCGGGACAGTTCCTAGTATAGGCAACGGTCGCCAAATCCCTCATCTCCTCCACACATCTTCATCGCCACCACAAATATCCTGGCTTGAGAAAGGGAGGAATGAAAATAATTTAGCAGTAGTAGTGGAAGATTACCTCATACTATCTAGCTCGTTTCAATGGCTTCATGCATTGTAGTAGACAGGCTTTTGCTTAGTGAGAGTAACAAAGATATCAAATATGTCAGACAGTGAGGAAAATGTCAATGACAATGATGTAGACGACGGCACTGTAATTCGAAAGGGAACACAGCGGTGACATGAGACTAAGGTATGTACCGGTACCGTACATTGTATTATAATACTACGTAATGTCATGCAACGGAATGCTCAACATTAACACTGTATATGCATTCATTCTTGTGAAAGGGCGTCATTTACTTCGTGCTGCATTGTTTAGTGTATTCGATTCATTTCGTTGTAATAGCGGCATCAACACTCCAACAGCGGAAACTGATTACAGCGAGGTTCTTCGAACGTCACACAGAGGGAGGAAATGATTCTGGGTTACGGGGAACCGGTTCTTTACTACTACTACTGCTATGTTTTCTTTCCTTCCCTGAAGAGGGAAGTGGGCCGATGTCCGGACATTTGCGGTTACCACAAAATCACGGACATTTGCGGTCACTGAGATATAAGCTTTGTTCGTAGTACAGTCAGAAACTGTTGCCGACTATCAGACGCATGCGCACATTCAGATTTGCGTTCGTAGTAGCGATCATCAGAGTTGCTGACTACTAATGTGTTGTTCGTACAAGGTTTTCAAAGTGTTGGAAAAAATCAGGAAACCGTTGGAACAGTTTCTGATCTTGGACGAAAACTCTTTCAGTCAGCGAGACAGAATATGCGCGCGCATACCCACTGCCATCTAAGTTCGTTTCATAACTGACCTGAGAATTACTTCACGGCCGTGATTAGTTGCTCAAGTAACCTGAAAAATAAGTAAAATTTACCAAATATATAACCTCAGTTCTGTATTTATGTTTAAGTATATATATTTCAGACTTTAAGTTTTCAATTTTTAAACTTGAAGTTACGAATATAAACCTAATTAATTTCTGAAGCTCACAGAATACACAACACGTTAGTTCAAAACAGGTGGAGTCTCGAACCACATACGTTCGTAGTGAAAAATAGCTCGTCGCGTTTCAAACTATTTGCCAACCGCGCGTGCGCGCGTGGGCGACAAATCGTACTATCACAGATTCGTTCTCCGAACAAACTTATACTTGTGGCCACTCACAGAAATTCCCTAGCAGTTACAGGAGATTTGAGGTCAGTGCAGCAGGAGTGGGCCTCATTAGCGTAATCTCGGGATATCCCCGGTAACCTTCCTGGACTCCTGCTCGCTCGCTTCGAAAACAACGTTTTTCTCTCGCGCGCATCATTTCGGGGCCGATACCTTCAGCCATCATTGTGAACATTACAGTGGTTATACAGTATGTACAGAAAGTACAGGGAAAGTCAACATGGAATCGTCACCTGGGTGCGTCTGAAGGAGAAGAACAAGTTGTTAAGTTTTTGAAAACATACAATTCTGCAATTTATAAATAAAGTATAAAATATCCCATTCTATATTGTGCTGAAAGTTGGATTATATCAGATGACGGATTTTTTAGTAATAATGTCTTAAAATTGACTAAAGCTGACTAAAACCATGGCACTACAGCCCTGAAAGGCCTTGGCCTACCAAGCGACCACCACTGCTCAGCCCGAAGACCTGCAGATTATGAGGTGTCGTGTGGTCAGGACGACGAATTATCTCTGTCGTTATTCTTGGGTTTCTAGACCGAGGCCGCTGTCTCACCGTCAGATAGCTCCTCAATTCTAATCACGTAGGCTGAGTGGACCTTGAACCAGCTCAGATCCAGGCAAAAATCCCTGACGTGGCCGGGAATCGAGCTCAGGGTCTCCGGGTAAGAGGCAGGCACGCTACCCTCTACATCACGGGACCAGCCTTAAAAGTGATGCATCGTTGAAACGCATGTGTCCTACCTGGGATAAAAAGTATTCACATAATTACAAATTCGAAACCTAACGTAAAATGAAACTTAAAACGAAGGGAGGGAAATGATGACGTCATTGGATTTTCTGTAGGCCTATTGGTTATTTAATGAACAATCTCCAAACTCGAGTACATGTAATAATTTGGTCGGCAGTAAATTATATGTTTTAAAATGCTGATTCTCATCACACTTTATCCAGAATGCTAATCTAGAACGAACGAGCAGGAGCCCATGCAGGTTAGCGGAGATATTCCGAGATGAAACTAATGAGGCCCAACCCCTGCCGCATTGAACACAAATCTCCTGTGACTGCCAGGGAATTTGTGTGAGTGGCAACAAGTATATCTCAGTGACCGCAAATGTCCGTGACAGAAATATCCGGCGACCGCAACTGCCGTGACCGCAAATGTCCGGCAACCGGTGGGCCTCCTAGACGGTGATGTCGTCCCCCAGGCCTGGATACTTGTGGTGGTGATGGAGATGTGTGGAGAAGGTGAGAGAGGTTGGTGACTGTGGCCAATACTACTGCAGAAGAATGGAAAACCACGGAAAATCATCCTCAGAACAGACGACGGTGGGGACCAGCCCCTATCCGTCTCCCGAATACAGAGGCGAAGAGTCACAGTAGAGCCGCGACCACTCCTCTTCTTGGTTGGTCGGTCGGAGTGCAGAGTTGTTGGACGACGGACCAGTTGTGGTCACTTGTGGGCCGAGACCCTCTTTGCATCCGCCGACCCCCCTATCTCTCAGACAAAACGCTACAAAGGTGACGGTCACTTACTGCATATTGCCCATGCAAGGTCGTTCTAGCGGCTGTTTGGCTGATACATCAAAGGAGCAGGATGTTCCATTGCTTCGCAGGCAGTAGCGTAGCCAGGATTTCAGTTCATCCAGAATTTTATTTTGATAAGTGTCCAAACTTCCAGAGTTTAGGTGGTATAGAATACCCAAAAAGGAAATGAGTGTCCCTGGATCCAAGTAAGAGTGGTGGATTCGTGCGGATTCCGGAAGCTAATAATAATATACATCATATACAAATTGCTTAATAATAGTTCATTCGTTAAAACTCCTGGGGTGTCTGGACTCCTTGGACGACAACCCCCTCCCCCCTGCTTCCGCCAACATCTGTTATTCCCATAACTGCAACATTTCATATATTCCGTGTACAAGTCAAATGAATGCCAGAATATAGGCATAGTTCGAGTAAAGATGCAATATTCTGGTTTAGAATTACGGCAATTTTATTGCAATAATGGCCATGTGATAAGCTATAGAAGTGACATTATATAGGGCCTACAAATAATGCGGCAAAGAAATACCCCCCCCCCCACCACACACACACACACGCAAATATATATATATATAATGTAAGGGGTATGGGTAGGATATTTTGTAAATTGGTAAAGAAAAATACACGTCACAACATATGCTAGGTAGGGTTTACCTTGTCCTATTAGTTTCCGTCGCAAGCCTGGGATACAGAATATAGTAATTTAAAGTTACAGTTTTGTGACGCTAATATTCTTATATATAATTTTTATTAACGTGCCAGAAACCAACGTCATCGAGCTGTTGCCATTTTTTCAACACCGTTTTAAGGGCCACCGACCCAAGCCGGGATTTGAACTTGCGAACTCAGACTCAGAAGGACAGCGACTCAACCAACTGAGCCACATGAAAAGGAGGCGTTTGTGATTATTGTTATTAATAAATGCAGTATGCCATTGCTGGCGAGATTTTGTGTTTACAGTGCACTATATCTTGTGGTATGGGCTATATCAAATTTGTTACTTTCATTGACCTTCCTCAGTCTCATCCTTGGCTTTGACAATATGAAAGTGACTGAGGTATGAGTGATGCTAGTAATACCATTGCTTATGTAGCCAGTCCCTGCTATGAATGGTGTGAAAATATCACTCATAGGGTCGGTTCGTGCATGCATTTCAGTGGGCTTGGCAGACTGATATGTAATAGCAGCGGCTGGCTCGGCGAGGAAAGCAACGGGAAACTACCTCACTCCTCATTTCCCTAGTACGCCTCTTCAGTGACGCCTAGGCTATTTATGACAGCTTTTGGCGGAGCTGTAGAGGATCAAACCAGCTTTCGGGCTGAATACCCAACATACACATACATACAATAAATGCAGTTAGTATTTTACAACGGTTTTATGAGGAGCATTTATAAAGGCGTACGTTTTCCTACTGCTCGAAATGCACGAGATCGGACGGAAGAACTAGCTGGAAGCTAAAGAGCCTTGCAGGGATGTCGCTTCCTTCTCTGTTTACTTTTCCAAACCAAACTCCTTTGGCATAACAGCCCCGAAGGGCCACCATTTACCAAGCGACCACTATTCAGCCAGAAGGCCTGCAGATTACGAGGTGTCGTGTGGTCAGCACGACGAATCCTCTCCGCCATTATTCTTGGCTTTCTAGACCGCAGCCACCATCTCACTGTCAGATAGCTCCTCAATCATAAGCACGCGGGTTGAGTGTACCTCGAACCAGCCCTCAAATCCAGGTAAAAATCCCTGACCTGGCCGGGAATCGAACCCGGGGCTTGCGGTAAGAGGCAGGCACGCTACCCCTACACCGCGGAACTGGCTGTTTACTTTTAGGTCTCCTTATTTTAGAATTTGACTTAAGGCATCCTGCATTCGATTCTCGGCATTGACAGAGTTAAGAAAGGCATGGGATGAGGAAGATACAGCCTTGTTTGTGAGTGCAATAGAGTTGGCCTATTGCCGATTTATGTTAAGAGTACAGAAGCTATGATTTCGATTGTTGGATATAATTACATGGTAACGATCAAAACCATCAATATCTACTGAAGATCCGTCACCGCACTCAGTAGGACCGGCTTTCTTGTCATATCCACCGGGCGAGTTGGCCGTGCGGTTAGCGGCGCACAGCTGTGAGCTTGCATCTTGGAAGTGGGTTCTAACCCCTCTGTCGGCAGCCCTAAAGATGGTTTTCCATGGTTTCCCATATTCACACCAGGAAAATGCTGGGTCTGTACCTTAATTAAGGCCACGGCCGCTTCCTTCCAACTCCCAGACTTTCCCATCGTCGCCGTAAGATCTACGGTGCGACGTAAAGCAAATTCTAAATCCATCCATCCATCCATCCATCCATCCATCCATCCATCCATCCATCCATCCATCCATCCATCCATCCATCCATCCATCCATCCATCCATCCATCCATCCATCCATCCATCCATTATCTAAAGACTAAGCCTTGTCGCTGCAGCCACATCCCACGGTCTTCAGCAGTCCTTTTCATCGTGACATAGGAAGCAAAACCCAGTTGAGTGATTATGATCTTAAGGTATGAGAGACGTGGTCTTCCTCTCGACTTCTTCCCTTTCCTTCGAAGACATTCTGGAGAAAGGTGTCATGTCGTAGGACGTGTCCAAGAAATTTAGATTTCCTCTGCTCTGTTGAATAAATTAAGGTCCGTTTCTCATCAACGTCATTCGAGATTTGGATATTAGTCTTTTTTTTCTCTGTCCAACTTGTCGCTGTCAGTCTTCTCCAGAACCACATTTCCGCAGCTTCTAGTATTGATTGTGCTTGTTTTCCCAAAGTCCAGGTCTCACAACCGTAAGTTAGCATACTCCAGACAATGGTTCTGATAAATTTCTTCCTGGTTTCAACTCCTATGTGCTTATCTATATATATAAAGTAGCTTGTCCTGACTGACTGACTGACTGATTCATCATCGCCTAGCCAAAACTACTGAACATAAAGAAATGAAATTTAGGGGATATATTCATATTAAGATGTAGGTGCTCGCTAAGAGAGGGTTTTTGAATATTCCGTCGCTAAGGGGGTGAAAAGGGGGGTGAAATTTTAAAATGAGTGTGTTTATATCTCAGAACTTTAAAAGTTTAGAGATGTAAGAATTGGTATGTAGAATATTCTTTAAAAATAAGGAAACACGTATTTTTTTGTTTTCAGACAATCCCAATAGGAGGGGTGAAAAAGGGTGAAAAAGGGTGAAAAAGGGGTTGAATGCCTAATCAGGATACCGGTGCTTATATCTCAGAAACTGAAGATATTACAGACCTGAAAATTGGTAATTTTGATCTCTTTTAAAAATAAAGAAACACGTATTTTTTTGTTTTTGGAAAATCCAATTAATGTGAGGGTGAAAAGGGGGTGAATTTTAAAAATGAGTGAATCTATATCTCCGAACTTTTAAAGTTTGCAGATGTAAAAATTGGTATTTAGAATCTTCATTAAAAATAAAGAAACACGCATTTTTTTGTTTTCGGAAAATCGCAATAGGAATCGTGAAAAGAGGTGAAAAAGGGGTTGAATGCCTTTAATGAGGCTACTTATATCTCAGAACCTGAAGATATTACAGACCTGAAAATTGGTGTTTGGGATCTCTTTTAATAATAAAGAAACACGTATTTTTTGTTTTTGGAAAATCCAATTAATGGGGGGGGGGGGGTGAAAAGGGGATGATTTTTAAAAATAAGTGTATCTATATCTCAAAACTTTTAAAGTGTATGGATATAAAAATTGGTATTTAGAATCTCCTTTAAAAATAAAGAAACACGTATTCTTTTGTTTTCGGAAAATCCCAATAGGAAGGGTGTAAAAGGGTGAATAATGGGTTGAATGCCTTTAATGAGGCTACTTATATTTCAGAACCTGAAGATATTACAGACCTGAAAATTGCTATTTGGGATCTACTTTAAAAGTAAAGAAACACGTATTTTTTCGTTTTTGGAAAATTCAAATATTGGGGGGTGAAAAGGGGGGGGTGAATTTTTTAAAATGAGTGTGTCTACATCTTAAAACTTTAAAATTTTCAGATGTAAAAACTGGTAGTTAGAATCTCCTCTAAAAATAAAGGAACACGTATTTTTTTTGTTTCCTGTAAATCCCAATAGGAGGGGTGTAAAAGGGTGAAAAATGGGTTGAATGCCTTTAATGAGGATACTTATATTTCAGAACCTGAAGATATTACAGAACTGAAAATGTGTATATGGGACCTCCTTTAAAAATAAAGAAACACGTATTTTTTAGTTTTTGGAAAATCCAATTAATGGCGGTTAAACAGGAGTGACAAATTGGGGTGAATTTTTTGAAAGGCTATATCTACAGAATATCTTGGAAACGTAAAATGTTACAGACGTAAAAAGTGGGTGTTTGGAATCTCCTGTAAATGTAAAGAAACATAGGTGATTTGTTTTTTGAAACTGCACTTAAGGGGAACTCAAAAGGGGTGAAATTTTAAAATGAGAAATTTTACAGTATATCTAAAAAAACTTAACATGTTACAGAAGTGAAAAATGGTATTTTTTATCTCTATTAAACATAACGAATCGTGTATTTTTAGTTTTCGGAAATACCACTTGGGTGGTGGGGGGTGGGTAAAAGTGACTGAAAATGGTGTTGAATTCTTTTAATTAGGCTACTGATATCTCAAAAATGAAGATGTTATAGACGTGAAATTTGATATTTGCAATCTGCTTTAAAAGTAAAGAAAGACGTATTCTCGGAAAATCCAATGAAGTGGGGGGGGGGGGTGAAAGAATTAAAAATTTAATTGACTTAATTGTATGAGAATGCATACATATAATAAAAACTAAAGTTGTTACAGACGTGAAAATTCGTATTTAGATCTTTAAAAACAAAGAAAAACACGTTTTGGTGGGGAAACCATCTTGGAGGGTGGGAGTGTAAAGGAGTTGAATTCCTTTCATGGGGACACATAAATCAAAAACTGAAGAAGTTAGAGTCGTGATAATTGGTATTTAGAAGATCTTTTACTATTAAAGAAACAAGTATTTTTTTGCGGGAAAATTCACTTAAGGGGCGAGGGGGGGGGGAAGAGTAGTGTGAAATGAAGTGAAAAAAGTAAATTAATTTTATGGGGATACTTATATCTCAAAACTGAAGGCAATAGACGTGAACATTGGTGTTTGGAATCTCCTTTAAACATAAAGAAACAAGCCTTCTTTTAATTTTTTTTGGGGGGGGGGGGGGAGCGGGGTTGACGGTAAATAAACTTAACGGCGGTGGGGTGTAGAAGGAGGTGAGACCAATTGATTTTACTGTTCTTAATGTACTTATAAGTATCCTCCGTTGCTCAGGCGGCAGCGCGCCGGCCTCTCACAGCTGGGTTCCGTGGTTTAAATCCTGGTCACTCCATGTGACATTCGTGCTGGAAAAAACGGAGGCGGGACAGGTTTTTCTCCGGATACTCCAGTTTTCCCTGTCATCAGCCATTCCAGCAACACATAATAATAATAATAATAATAATAATAATAATAATAATAATAATAATAATAATAATAATAATAATGTTCCGGACCGTCGTCAAATGTGCGGATCGCGCTGTAAACTGCTCCTGGACGGGTAATGACTAAGAATGCAGTCCGGCCGCGGGTTCAGTGCCGCCAAAGCACCCAGTATGACACCACGCCGGATCTCCTGAAGGATTTTATACATATTAAAATGATTATAGGAAAAGATGGCAAAGATTTACGGACCCAACTGACCGGGAGGAATACCTGAGCCTAGCCCGGGAAGTAGGAAATCGACTGCTGGAAAGGAAGATTGAAAAATGGGAGGAAACGTGCCGGAATCTAATAGAAAACGAGTCAGATCGGGAATTTTGGTGGATTCTCGCAGAAAACGAGTCAGATTGCGAATTTCGGCGGATTATATATCTAAAACAATAAGCATTCAGTTATAAATTTCAGTATAATATCGTAGCGAAGCACGGGTATTTTGCTAGTTTAACAATATATTTTTCCTGCTTTGAAACACTTGTTTTGCCATAGCAATTCTTCTTTTGACTTCTGTCAATCGCTGATTATCATTGGTAATAACTCTACCCAGATAACAAAATTCTTTAACCTGATCTATTTTTTCACAGCCTCATTTAATGTTTGTTTTCAATTCAGTCTTCTTCTTTTGAACGACCATCATTTTCGTTTTCTTTGTGCTTATTTTCAGCCTGAACTTCTCTAATGTGTTGTTTAGTATACCGACCATTCTGGTCATTTTGTTGCGGTTAGGAGCGCGCAGCTGTGAGCTCGCATCCGGGAGATACTGGGTTCGAACCCCACTGTCGGCACCCCTGAAGATGGTTTTCCGTGGTTTCCCATTTTCACACCAGGCAAATTCAGGGGCTGTACCTTAATTAAGGCCACGGGCACATCCTTCCCATTCATAGGCCTTTCCTGTCCCATCGTCGCCGTAAGACCTATCTCTGTCGGTGCGACGTAAAGCAAGTAGTAAAAAAAAAGTCATTTTATGCTCTGAATCAGCTATCAGTGCAATATAATATGCAAAGCGAATACTATCAATTTGTTTAACATTAAAATTTATCTCTTTACCTTTTCCTTTTACTGTTCTAATAGCGAATCATATGAAGATATTAAACAGATAAGATAATAAGGGACAGCTTTGTCGCACTCCACTTCTTATTCTTGCCAAATACAGTAGAGACAATACGCGACACTTACGGATTTAGCCTTGCTAAAATGTGAGACCAAGGTCAGTATAGGAAGGTCTGGTCACGCTACCACAATCCTTTGCGGTGACGGCCATAGGCATCGTTATGATGTGGGCGGGCCCGACGTGATAATATGAAATATATTTGCATTTTTAAGGAAAATGGGATACTGCACTACACCAAATTGTCAGAATAAGACAACTGACGGGATTTTAGTGTTTCGCTTTCCAGTGAATAGCAATGGAGAGCTCAGTGGATACGGTAAAAAAAATACAGGCGTGATAAATGGCAACCCACTTATACTTCCGTCTTGTTCGAGGTTAGTAAGATATTACTTATTACAATGAAATTATAATTGAATAATCATTTGTTTATATGAACGATTTTTGTATTTATGGGTTCCATTATGTATTTTCTTCTGATATAATTTCGATGAACCGCATTTTGAACAGAAGAGTATAGATGGGTGGTAACACTGAAGTTTTTCTAATCCACCGAAGTCTTTAAAATGTTATACGAAAGCTTCTAAACAAAGATGTTTTTTTAAAGAAGCAGCAAATGTAATATGAACTGTATGATAATATTATTGTGTTTTCTTTTTTTCGAGTTGACTACACAAGGGAGATCGTTTAGGAAAAAAACGAAGTATGGAACCTGGCATAAGAAGCTAAGTGACAGAAAAAAAGCCAGGACTCAGATAACGGCCCCGTAGTCGCCAATCCGGGATTCCTAGTTAAGAGACCATGGGGCCTCTTTTAGTCACCTCATATGACATGCAAGGGGATAGCGTGGGTGTTATTCTACCACCCCCACCAAGGGGGGGAGGGTTAAGATTATGAAAGCCTATACAAACAGGTTTGCAGTTATCTTCCGCAAGTGCACAGTCTTTGCTGAGCTGAGCTAGTGAGCAGACGTGCGTGGTAACGGTGCGGAAGTGCAGGAAAAGCAATATGGGCGTAACAGTGCAGCAGTATAGGAGTGTGATAGGGCGATGGCACAACCGGGTCAAGTGGATCAAGACGGAGTGTAAATCAGGATTTAATTAAGAAATAGGACTGACAGAACTATTGATGGTGGCAGGTATAGTGGCTACTCTATTAGTCATCGGAGGCGTCGAGATGAACCCAGGCCCATTGACATGGGAGGACATTGAGAAAATCAAGAAAGTTGTCCGCGATGCTTCTCAGGCTGACCAGACCAAAGAAATGTTCGAAGCACAGTTCCAACAAATCAACGATATGAAGGAAAGCATAACCAAAGATTTAACAGAAATAAAGGCGAAGATAAGAGAAGACAAGGAAGAAAGAGCTATAATAAATCAGAGGATACAGGCGTTAGAAGAACAAGTACAGGTACTTCAATGGCGAGATAGCAGAAGAACGGAGGAGGAGAAAAGAAGAAATATTATTATTTACGGACTGGATGAAACGGAAGGAGAATCTAAGATGGAATTGATGAGTCCTTAAGCTAATGAGAGAGAAATTAGGCATTGACTGTACTGAAAGGGAGATAGGTGATGGGTATAGGATGGAAAAGAATAGAGGAAGAAGACCTGTTAGAATCAAGTTTGTTTCCTCGTTAATGGCAAGCCGAATTTTGAATAGTGCTAGGAACTTGAAGGGTAGCAGAATTTGGATAAAAAGGGATATGGACAGAAACAGCCTCCAAGAGCTAAGAGTTCTACAATTCCATTTACGACAAGCAAGAAAAGCGAATCTACGGGCATTTATAAGAGGAAAGCGCTTGCATGTGATGGGAGATACCTGGGCGAGAACGTGGACGGTCAGTGATCTGGGTGATATGTTTAAGGAACGAAGTAAGCAGTTTGGGTCATCAGCGGAAGTGCATGGTGAAGGAGTGATGACACAAGAGATTCCAGAGTATACGTGCAATGCTGGGGTTGATAACCCTGGACAGGTGATTCAACAGCCTACGTCAGATCTTCCAGCGGAGTTAAATAACAGTGGGAGGAACGACGAGGCGAGCCGGATGTCAACAGCGGCGCCGCGTGGAGGAGCTGAGGATACTTCCAGGCGTAGGTCAGTGAGTCTAAAAGACTTTTTCAGAAGAAGGGGATGGGCTCATCTAGTAGATTAAAAATCACAGAAGAACTATCTGAGAAGGACGTTATTTGCTCTCCGGAGGGGAGTATAATGGAAGTGGAAAGATCTAGAATGACTAGAAGTAAGTCAGGGAGTTTAGAACATAGAAGTAAAAAATAACTAGAGTTAAAGGTATAATGTGTTAACATTGAAGGAGTATGGAGCAAAATAGGTAACGAAGACTTTAAAGAGCTACTGGAAGAAATGGACATCCTTGGGCTTGTAGAAACTTAGGCTGATTACAAGAAAGACGTAAAGATAGAAGGGTGTATCGTATGGAGTCAATATGGATCAAGGAGATCCAATAGAGGAAGGATGTCGGGCGGAGTCTCAGTGGTTATCAAAACCAACTTAAAAGATAGAATACAGCTCTTAGAATCTGAGTTTAATGAATTAATCTGGATAAGAATATTAGATAGGGTCAATTGGAGGAATGAAATATGTATAGCTTTTATATATAATCCACCTTTGAGCTCCCCATTTGCGCAGAATGATTTTGTTGAGAATTTAGCGACAGAAATTAGCCGAATGAGAAGTACGTATGATCAGGCAAGCATTATTATTATGGGCGATCTTAACGCGAGGATAGGGGACAAGAAACCAGTTTATAGTCAACTTGAGGACGGGGTATTACTAGTTAATAGAAATAGCCAGGATAAAGAATGTAACAGAAATGGAGAAAAACTACTAGAATTATGCGCGGTAGAGGAGCTTTATATATTGAATGGGTGGTGGTTTGGAGATGAGAGTGGAAAACTAACCTATATAGTAGAAAATGGGGGCAGTACAATTGACCTAGTTGTATGCTGTAGGGATAGTTTGCAAATTATCAAAGAGATAAGCATTAAGGATTGGGCAGAGGCAAATCATATGCCAGTATCTATAAAATTAATTATTCAAGAGATAGGAGCGCAAGAGATCGTTTACGATAGCGTACAGGAGAAGAAAATAGCTAGGTGTCGTTGGAGAGAAGAATTAGGAAATGAATTCAGAGAGTACTTCAATGGAGAAAATTTTGAGATTTGGAAAATAGGTATTGTAAAATTGATAGAAGAGAATAGAGTGGAGGAAGCCCTAACCAGGATAGAAAATTTAATAGGAATGGCAGGAAAAGGTATGAGGCAAAATCTAAGTAAAACGCAGATAAAAGGTGGATGGTATAATACAGAATGTGTAAAGAAAAAGTCACAAGTTATGAAGGCACTTAGGAGATACAGGGTGGATGGTGGTCAAGTAGCTAGAAACGAATTTTGTAAAAAAAGGAAAGAATACAGAGAATTGTTAAGAATGGCAACAAAAGATGGCTGCAGACATACAGGTAAATAAAAAGTGCAAGGACAATGACAGTAGGAAAGTATGGGATAAAATAAATCAAATAACCAAGAAGAAGTCGGGCTCTGCGGGGACCAATATAAGTTATAGTACATGGGTCCAGTATTTCGAGAAATTATTGAATAAAGAAGACAAATGGAGAGCTCAGCATGAGGGGATTACTGTTTCGAGGGGTTTGAGTGTCACTCTGCCTGAATTAGATGAGGCTATTTCGACTCATGAAATAAGGAACCTGTTACAACGAGCCAAAAAGGGAAAATCAGGAGCTATTTCAGGTATCACATATGAATTTTGGAAAGAGGGGGGAGAACGAAGCGGCATGTTGGAAATTTTGACAAAGATATTTAATAAAATATTCGAGAAAGGGATATTTCCAAAAGCTTGGAAAGAGGGGTTAATATGCCCTATATACAAAAATAAAGGGGATAGATTAAATCCAGGAAACTATAGGGGAATTACCTTATTAGATTGGGGAAAGTATATACGGGTATACTAGCAAATAGACTAAGGAACTGGGCGGAGAGACGTTCAATCCTGTCGAAATTTAAAAGTGGTTTCAGAAGAGGAAGAACAACACCAGATAATGTTTTTTATTGTGAGAACTCTTATTGACAAATATGTAAAGAAAAAACGTGGAAAGCTCTATATTACATCAATAGATTTAGAAAAAAGCATTCGATACTGTGAACAGGGGGGCAGTCGTTACTAGATTGAGACAAGTAGGAGTGTCATGTAAAATGATAAGGGCTATAGAAAAGATATATGCTGAAGTAAAGTGTACTGTGAGAGTCAAAGAAGGAGTAGTAGTAGGAGATGTTATTTCTAAAATGGGTTTGAAACAGGGATGTAAATTGTCACCGATTTTATTTCTATTGTTCATTAACGATATACTAGAATTTGAAGTTGAGGAAAGATTAGCACAGCCGTGTTTAGAAAATCAGGATATTCCTGGTATTGTCTTTGCTGACGACATACTCCTGTTCACACTAACGCCAGTTGCAATGCAAAAAAGTATTGATGGTATCGAGAAGTACTGTAAAGAGTGGAATATGAAAATTAACGCACAGAAAACTAGAGTAATGGTGTGCAAAAACGGGAACAAATTAGCAAAAAAGGAAAAATGGTATCTTGAAGGAGTAAATCTGGAAGTAGTTAACAAGTTAGAATATTTAGGAATTATCATATAAGGAAATGGAAATTGGTCTGAACACGTCAAGAGAGCAAAACTGATTGGTGCAGCAGCCCTAGCTAGTATAAGAATATTAGATAACAGGATGTCTAATATTGATTTTAGGGTACAAAGAAATGTATACAACGCTGTGATTAAATCTAAAATGATATACGGTTCAGAAGTATGGGGCACAGAAAAGGTAATAGTAATGCTCGATTCAGTCACTAGTAGATTTATTAAAATAATTACAGGCTTACCAATATGTACAGCGAATAGTGGAGCAAGATTAATGTGTACTGACATTAATATAAAAGTGGATATAATTAAGAGATTAATAAAACATTGGTTTAGGTTAAAAAGGGGAGGAGGGGGAGAAATTCTAGATATAGCTTACCGACACCAAATGAGGTATCAGGATGGGTACTGGGCGGGCAACTTAAAGAAAATACTAGAAGGAATTGGGATGGGGAACTATTGGGACAACGATTTAGAAGAAAGAAAAGTCTGTCGGAGAGTGGCACAGAGGGTAGCAGATATAGAAATACAAAGGCTAAGAGCTGAGGGTAATAATAGGAGAACTCTGGAGGAATTCATGAATATATACCCAGGTATGAATATAATACATGATAAATTAACCAAAAGAGAATACAGGGGAATGATATGGTGGTTGATGAGAGTTTATAAAAATAAGGTATTTACAGAAGTTGCAAATACATGTTTATTGTGTGAAAAGGAGTTAGGAAATGCACATTTCTTGAGACAGTGTGAAAGTACAAGAACATTACGGGTTAAATACTTGGAAGCGGAAGAGATAAATAAAATGGAAAGAGAATCTGAGTACTATACTCTTGTCAAATTAATAAACAGGGAATGGAGAAGGCCAAGGAAACTATCAAAATTATTCACAATTATAAAAAGCTTGTGGGAGAAAAAATGAAATTAGTGCATGAGGGAACGGGCACATGCTGCTGAAAAAAAAATGAAACAGCGAAATCAGCACGAGTTCACATGGTTAAAAGGATATTATGGGACACTTAAACTACACATACAGGAATGCATGCTAGTATTTCAGGATGAACCAAGTCTCGGCTCTCCTACTTCGGACGACCGAAGTTGGAAGAGGGAGACTCCAAATCGACCAGTTACCCGTACACTGAATAAGACGTTTAAAATTGATTATAGTCAGTAGAAGAAAACATACGGAAAGTAGTTATCTCTGAAGTATCATCTCTGTATGGGTTAATAATAACGAAGTTTTGTAATCATGTATGTACATAAAACAACTTTGATTCACAGATATGGAACATTATAGAGTTTAACTCACTAATAACTAAGGGCGACAATAATTATAAGTTTAGTATTATTTTCGTTTTTTTATATCTGTTCAGTTTTGTTCCCTTGTTCCTTAGGTATTGTATATTTCTAATTAGTAGATTCAGTTCATTGATATGTAAGCCGTACTGTATTACTTCTAATGAGGTTGTTTGTTGTTTTTCTGCCTGTTTTATTTTACTTTGGTTTTGTTAGTTAGTTTGTTTTGGCTACCTTCTAATGAGATTGTTGGTTGTTTGTCTGCCCGTTTTATTTTATTTTGGTTTTATTTTAGTTTGGTTTTGTTAGTTTGTTTGTTTTTGGCTGCTGACGTACAGTAGAGTTGGAAGAGGGGGGATAGGCCTGACCTATCTCAAGCTAAAGTGTTGATTCAGTACGTCTGCGCATGTAAAGTAGAGTAAAGTAGTGAATAGTGTTAGGTTAGAGGAATTAAGCTGTCAATGAGACAGTGAAAGATGAGCCGAGTTATGGAATCCGTCTCGGCAGTGAAATACAGGTGTGACAGCCTACATGTAGAGCTAGGCAATCCGCACACATGTGGGTTGTTACAGGAAGGAGTGGTGAGGAAATAACATTGGCAGCTTAAAGGGTCTATGAGGTATCGTTTTCCGAGCCTCATGAGACATGTCTGGTCGTGACATCCCAGGGAAGGGTGTTAGCAGTTCCTCACCAGGGGTGATGTTGCGGCCAGACAGATTTAGGATAGATTTAGTATATATTCATGTAGTAAAGTAGTTAGTTTAGTTAGGTGATGTGTTGCATGTGGAGCTGGCGATCCGCCCATGTGCAAGATGCTACAAAGTAGATTTAGAAGTAGTTAAGTAGTATATTCATGTAGTAAAGTAGTTAGTTTAGTTAGGTGGTGTGTTACATGTGGAGCTGGCGATCCGCCCATGTGCAAGATGCTACAAAGTAGATTTAGAAGTAGTTAAGTAGTAAGTAGTTAGTGTCTAGCTATAGTCTGTGAGTGTTTATTTTATTGGAACATTGTAACTGGGCGAAAGCCTGTTATGTTCAGTTCAATAAATTCATTCAAATTCATTCATACCGCAAGTGCTATACCACTCCTACAACAGTGATACATGCGATTCGAATGATAAGTGTAGCCCAATATTCACGTAATGCTTAAGTATTCTTTTTTACAATATGGTTAACGTCGCACTCACACACATAGGTCTTATGGTGACGATGGGATAGGAAAGGGCTAGCAGTGGGAAGGAAGCGACCATGGCCTCGTAATTAAGGAACGGCCCCGGCGTTTGCCTGGTGTGAACAATGGGGAAACCACGGAAAGTCATCTTCAGGGTTGCCAACAGTGGAGTTCGAACACATTATCTCTCGAATGCAAGTTGATAGATACGTGACCGAAACCGCACAGCCACTGGCTCGGTCTTCTTCTTCTTCTTCTTCTTATGATGATGATGATGATGATGATGAGTAGTACCTCGATTTTTTTGCCAAAAGCCACTGAAGACTGTAGCCCTACAAATACATTATTATCACCGGTTTTCAAATGATGTTGACAGAAACGTAATACAGATGTCGGGTTTGAACCATTTTGTGGGGACAGTAGAATACATCCAGGGTATCCCCTTCCTGTCGTAAGAGGCGACTAAAGGGGGCCCCAAAGACTCTTAACTTGAGAGCGTGGGTTTGCGACCACGGGGCCCTTAGCTGAGTCTTGACATTCTTTCTACGTACTTTTTTTTGCTATTGGCTTTACGTCGCACCGACACAGTAGGTCTTATGGCGGCAATGGGACGGCAAAGGGCTAGGAGTGGGAAGGAAGCGGCCGTGGCCTTAATTAAGGTACAGCCCCAGCATTTGCCTGGTGTGAAAATGGGGAACCATCTTCAGGGCTGCCGACAGTGGGGTTCGAACCCACTATCTCCCGAATACTGGATACTGGCCGCACTTAAGCTACTGCAGCTATCGAGCTCGGTCTTTCTACTTACTTGTGCCAGACTCTTCAATTTTTGTATCGTATTCGACTTTCCTTGATCAACTCTTTTTTTTTTCTGACACCGACGGTATTAGAACAGTCGAAACTTTGGGAGTCTTTCATTTTCACGAACTTCGTGGCCTTTGTCTTTCTTTGGCCAATATCACAATTTTTCGAAGTGTCGGATGTTTCAAAATTTCCCCTCTGATTAGTGTTAAAAAAAGTGGATTTTTGCCCAATAGTACTTCCTCTTAAAACAATAATCACCATCACCACTTTGTACTACTCAGCTGCACGGGTTATCCATAAACTAGTTAGAGTGGCTAAGAACATCACTCTTGTTATACACGAGAAGAGTATTTTTGCACCAGAACCCAAATAATTTACCATCTCAATGGATAACAACAGCGTGCGGCCAGTATCCAGTATTCGGGAAATAGTTTGTTCGAACCCCAGTGTCGGCAGCCCTGAAAATGGTTTTCCATGGTTTTCCATTTTCACACCAGGCAAATGCTGGGGCTGTACCTTAATTAAGGCCACGCCCGCTTCCTTCCCACTCCTAGCCCTTTCCTGTCGCATCGTTGCCATAAGATCTATCTATCTGTGTCGGTGCGACGTAAAGCAACTAGTAAAAAGAAAAAGAAAAATATAACAGCGAACACAATTTAATGCACTCAACTCAAGTGGCATTCAGTCTTTGCCAACATGCTGAAGGAACCTCTTAGAAACGCAGTACCCGTTACTACTTACTTAATAAAGGAAATTCTCAAGGAAATTTACTACTTGTCTTTAAATACTTTTAAGTTCAATATTTCATCTATTCATGATATAACAGAGCCACTTTACAGATTTTTATGTTTCTGTTATTGAGATTACCTCATTTGACAGACGATATTGATTAGAAACACTGGAAGATAAAGTAATATAGACGTGAAAGAGTATACATGAGCACTTTTCCTGATTCTTGTTTCTCAAAAGAATGAAATTTAGGTTCTATTAATTATCTTCCTATTCAAATAGCTGTGAATGCATTCAAGTCATTTACGAGATGTACAGTTATATGAACATGAACAATAGATGTCCAGTTAAATTCTGCATGAGAAATAGTTGTTCGGTTTTTTTTTTTTCAATATTTGCTGCCTAAATCCTCTAAATTCGAATACACTTGCCTTTGGTTACATTCACTTAAAGACCCAATATGGCGACTCCATAAGTAGCATTCGTGACTTGACCTCCCTAGACAGACCTTGTGTGAGACAATTCGACGGTGGCGCTCCTAGTGACTTGACCTGAAAATATCGCGCTAAATTCAAATATCAATGGAAATGTGTATACGGAAATGGATAAATAAATTACGTCTAGAAAGAAAGTGTTATTGAGATATTAACTTCGAAGTTGCTAAAGCAATTCTGGATAAATGAATGAAGAATTTTTTAAAAGGTTGTTATTCAAAGACTGAAATTAGACATATAAACAAGGTGTGAAATGGACTGCTGTGAAATGGCTTGATCTTTCATTTATGCATTATTTTTTTAGCTTTAGCATTCCTGCCTGAACTCTTACGGTTGGATTTGTCTTTTTTCTCATTTAAAAACATTGTATCATCACATTAAGACACTTGTCAATAAAAATATCGGCACATTCCTTACACATATGATGCAATGAATTAACATTTAATAGCTGGACAATTTTCCTCTTAACATGAAGCCTACTAACAGAAAGAAAATCTATAAAATCCCGGCTTTAATCTGAGAAGAGGGATAAAAGAAAGAAAAGTATGAAAATGTTGGCGATAGTGATGCTTTGAGGAATATTTACGTACAATTAGAGTAAAAATGTAACATACCCTTGGCTGTATAGTCGAGGATTTTTAAAGTCGCTGGCCTGGAAATGATCTGAACAGATCTTATAATTCTTATATAAGCGTAACGTCCCTTCTTTCTTGTACACCTTATCCAAATCACTTCTGTGACATTTCAAAACCCACAGATCACACCTACAACAACACATCGGTATTGAAGGTTAACTGCTGCACTATACAATAAAATATGCGTATTACATTTTAAGCCAGTTAAAACATGGGTCGAGCAGGTCAGAAGATTATGAAGTACTATAAAGATCCCTGTCACTGGAAGAATATATATGCAAACACAATATTACTTACATTTTCTTGTCACGAGGGTAGCGAAAGAAAGACAGCGCATTCTTCTCTACTTCATAGTTACTGCAGCCAAGCACAGCACATACCTTTCCCCTCATGTTGAGAGAAGATATCAAGCAATGACGAACGCTACTATTTAATTATGTCAACTCACTGAAAACGCATAAATAACACCAAAAATTTCACACAAAAATACATGTGCTCTTATGACAGAATCAGTAGTTTTCAGGTCTACTCGCTAGAGAGAGCTCCAATAGCTGTCCCTCGATATCTCGCTCAGTGTCGCGTATTGTCTCTACTGTATTTGTTCTTGCTTCTCTTGTCGTTCCATTGATGTTTATTTCTGTGCTTTGGGCTCTATACGGATTAAAAAGCAAACATCTGTCCTTCCAATCAAGACCCAAAGTTCTCAGAGTTTGAAATAATAACTTCCAGTCAACCTTGTCGAATGCTTTCTCTAAATCCACGAAAGTTACATAAGTTTCCCTGTTAACTTGCAGACTTTTCTCCAGGATTTGACACAGAGCTAGAATTGCTTCTCTAGTACTCTGTAATATGAACAGTTCTTGGCATTTCCTTTCTTTGGGAGTGTTATTGTGCGGCTCTTTATGAAATCAGATGGTATGAATTCCTTCTTCATAGCAGTTTGTAATGATATCAAACAATCTCTCTTTCATGATGTCTCCACAGTTCTTTAGGAGCTCTGCTGAAATGTTATCAACACCTACGGCTTCTTTTATCCTTTAATAAGTGTAGAGCCATATTAAACTCACTTTTTGTAATTGGTGGGCCTTTCCTGTCTACCTCAATCAGGCTCTCATCCTCTACATAATCCCGAATGTTATCTATTTCCTGACCTTCATATAGATCTTCAACATATTGCTTCCAGCAGTCCTCCTCATTCAAAGAGAATCTTTCCTGCTTTGTTTTTAACCACATTACTTCTGGTTATTTTTTTGTTCTGCAATGATTTTATTTGTTCAATGTCCTCGCCAATTTCATTCATCCAGCTGGCTTTTGCTAAGCGACACTTGTCTGTTATTAAATTTTTTAATGCTCTATATTGTTCAAAATCCCTGCTTCTCATTTTGTTCCTCTGTTCAACGAAATCTAAAATTTCTTGAGTTATCCTAGGCTTCTTTGGTTCCAATTTTCTTTTACCCAATATTTCTGAAGCGGCTGTCATTAAGCTGTTCTTGACATTTTCTCATCCAGTACTTTCACTGCTCAGTTGATTAGTTTTCTCTTTGAATCTTGAAGCCAAATCTGCGGTGTGTAAGTTATTCAAACACATTTTCTTCGAACCGTACGCTTTATGTTTTCTGAATGTAATGCTGCACTTCGCTGCAACTAATATATGATCGCTGTCTACATCAACCCCTGGGTAACTGTGACTGGTAAGCACTTGGTTTCTGTATCTCTGTCTTACTATTATGTAATCTAACAGATGTCTTCTACTATCTCCAGGAGCCTTCCATTAATAACGTCGTCTTTTGTGAACATCAAAGCATGTATTAGTTATATAATAAAAATCTTCCGGGCAATTCTGCCGTGGCCCACTCCTCTCATTTCGTCCAGACGTTTCGACTACTGCTGCGGTAGTCATCTTCTGTGGCGTCGTGTCGGTACTCTCCTGTATCCCGCTGGCGACTGCAGTACCGACACGACGCCACAGACAGAAGGTTGCAAAAATATTGATATGGCGTGTTATTATCACACAGAGAGGAACTACTATTTGCAGTTATACATTCGGGAGACGATGGGTTCAAATCCCACCGTCGGCAGTCCTGAAGATGCTTTTCAGCGGTTTCCCATTTTTATACCAGACAAATGATGGGGCTGTACCTCCATTAAGGCTATGATCAATACCTTCTCAATCCTAGCCAATTCCCATCCTTGCATGGCCAAAAACCTTCAATGTGTTAGTGCGATGTTAAACCACTGAAAACAAAAAGACCACTTGATCCCATGTTCACTTGCGTTTGAGTTTTCAACTGGACACAGTTTTTACTCACGATCGTAATGCACACTAACACACACTCACTTGAACGATCATTTGTGCCACAGCACAATTTTCTTCTGGGTGTCGTTATTTGGTTTTCTTGTCAATTTTTGGTACGGAACGAAAGCCGACACTACTTAGCCGAATGAAAGAGTCTGTTTGTACTCCTTTTCACAGCGCAGTGTTGTTCCAGAACAGTCCACAATAGCAATATGGTTTCTAACCCCACTGCTGGCGGCAGCTTCAATTGCAAGTAGGCCTACCTTCATTCAGAAAACATTTTTAAGCTAACGATAACATTTAAACTTTGTACAAAACACATCTACAAAGTTGCGATCTGTCCATTTCTCCACTTTGCCATTGCACAATTTTCTTCTGGATGTCGTTCTTTGGTTTTCTTGTCAAATTTTGGTACGGAACTAGAACCTACACACTTAGCCGATTATAAGAGTATGTTCTTACTCATCTGAAGATTGATCATGAGCGTGATTTCCAACGCGCCTAGACAAATATGATCACTCCCCAGTATTGAAAATTTGGTAATACATTTCTCCTTCTTCGAGCATTTCTAACCCTGATCACCAGTAGATTTCACTTACCTATAATGTCTCTTCTCTACCTTGAGTATCACTATACTACACGTCTGACAGCACTTTACTTTCTCGGCATTGGATTCACCACTACTATGCTCTTCTCTGCCACCAGGTTCAGGCTAGCCTGACACACCTGTTCTTCTACCTGAAGGGCAAGTTACAGAATTCGGGTAGGAGGCTTAATGGACACTTCCTCGACCTTTTCTGAATTGCGGAGTTCGTGTCCGTCCAGTCTCCCGGCCGTTTGCTTACTTCCAGTCGCGATTGACGGGCTCAAGGCTGGCTCAGTCAAAATTGGCTCCTGACTAACTGGCCACCTAGTCCATTGTTAATGAGCTTCTACCTTCTCTTTATCGCAGGCCTTAATAATTCACCAGCGTTACTTACAACTGCGCTGCAATTATTATCTTGCCCTGGTTTTATTGTCGACCGCCCTGCATCGGCTTTTATTGCTACATTACTATTAAATGTTCAATCAATCACAGTAATGTTATTACTTTTAGGCCTATTTCGTACTTACCCGGCTGTCGGTTAACCGACATCTAGCCAGTTCCGACAAGAGTGTGAATCCTTTACACATATGCCCGACAAGCGCACTGCAACAGCTGTGTACACGTAACGGTTTGGAATGGATCGCAATAAATCACTAGCGTTTATGGTCTTGCATAGGCGTTTGAAGAAAATGAGAAGGAATAGACTGGAATGAGTTCATCTAATCACTATTAAAAGAGACGAAGTTGGGGCATTCTTAGCACTTTTTGAAGATTTAAGAAATGACAGCGACACATTTCTCAACAATTTTAGCAAACTTTTGACGAACTACATGTAAGAATCAAAAATTCCATTCAGCGCCGCAACACATCCTTCATAGAATATATCCAGCCTACTCAAAACAAGGAAACACAGCACCCGAAATTGTAGACAGCTGCCGTGCTGACTAAATATGTAATCCTCCACTGATTCACTGCTCCCACTACCCTCATAATCTGGTTTTGCGGGTACCGGCAGCCGGTCCGCACAGTGGGAACTGCCGGCTTCCTACTGCAATAGCACGGCAGCCGGGTATCGTTTATACGACGAATTTTATCGGGCAAATATGAAACATCTCGTACAGTTCTCTTCTTGGCAATCGTGTACCCGGCATTGGTTACCCGACAGCCAGGTAAGTGTGAAATAGGCCTTACTCATAGCACTTGTTATTTTATTATTATTATTATTATTATTATTATTATTATTATTATTATTATTATTATTATTATTATTATTATTAATAATAATAATAATAATAATGGGAAAAGTGTAAAATAAAAGTAAATTGGTTTGAATTACAGTAACCGAAGAAATATTTGTTAATAACAATTACTAATTATTTTTTCAACAAGTAATCAGTACAATTATATTTATAATTACCGGTACTTCACAGAATATGAATAGGAAATCACTGCCACATATTTTTACATGGGGATGGCATAACACCAAGGTTAGCAAGTAAAAAGTCATTTCTCTATTTTGTGTTCTTATTCTTATTCTTTCGATAGAAACATTAATAGGCTAGGAGCGAGACTCCTGCCGAGCCCGCTGTTGCGAGCTCAGGTTAGTCCCGTACGTACTCTGTAAGCGGCGGCTCCTTCCCTCGCCGACAGCGGGAGTGTTGCGCTCCGCGTCGCCGCGTCTCCTTCCATCCCGACGTTCGGCATTGGGTACCTACCTCCCTCGCTCAGTGGTTCCCTTTCTTCTTCTCCTCCTCCTTCTTCTTCTTCTTCTTCTTCTTCTTCTTTCCATTGAAACATTAATTGGCTATCGTCACAAAGTGCGACAAAACAAAATTTCAAAATAATTGCTCCCAAGCAATTTACATGTCAGATGATGATAACTAACTCAAAATTTTTATTCAAACAGGGGAATGGAAATTCCTTAACCTCTCTGCCGTCACACGTTCATTCCGGCTCCATTCTTGACCATGTCATCATCATGAAAAGTTTTCATTCCCTTCCCTGAGGGGGAGGGGCAGGCCACCTAGAAGGTAACGCCTTCTCTCTGGCCAGGAGATTCGGCGGGGTTGTAGGTTTAATGGAGTAGGAGGATAGGCTAGAATGATTTCGACCATGTAGTACACGATTGTCTAAATCTCAACTAGTAACCACAATAACCTGCGAGTAAATGAACGAGTGAGCGTCGTATCCTGGACATTATACGCTTGAAGCGACGCCTTGGCTCTACAGTTGTCAGACTGTCGATGTGATGTATATCGATTACTAGAATGCAACGATTACAGTTTTATTTCAAGAAGTAAATTACGAGTAAAAATTACATTTTGTGAAAGGTAACGATTCGAAGTAAATAATAGTAAAAAGTAACCGTTACAAGTAATTCAATTATTTGCCAATTCTGATTACTATTAGCCATACGATACACATAGGGTAATAGTGAAGGAGTAAATGAATTGAAATTACTTTGATATAAATCTCTGTTGACTATCTTACAGTCCTTGTGTCTGCATATTTTCAGAATAACTATTCACTTGTAACGCAGCTGACTTGACTGGTGGTGGATTCAGATTGACGAGAGAAAAAAAAATGGTTTGTAGAGAGTGCTGCATAAAAAGGAAATAAACTTAGTGGCATGTGGCTTTAGGATCATCGAGCGCTCTTTAACGGACCTACTCGTACTCACTGTCCAGAAGTGATATCTGAATATCTTTGGTAATCTCGATGAATTTTTCAGATACCCTAATAATTAGAAAGTGTAACTGGTTGAGATTCACAATTACCTAACTCATCTCAATAATTTGTTTTCAGAAAATACTCTGTAAGTGCTATGAAATTTGGTATACATACTATGAATTATAACCGAAATTTAGTGTGTTTTCAAGAGATTTATAGCTTTCAATATAAATTTGTGCAAATCAGTTTCTTACTTTTTCTAAACGTAACTATGGTAATAACCATGAAAATTCACCCCGGAAAATAATGTAATCTACATTTTACAAAGTAGTCAAATAATTTGGGTAAATGAATAATATTTTATCGAGAGCCTCTGTGGCTTAGGTGGCGGCACGCCGGTCTCACCACTGGGTTCCTCGGTTCAAATCCCGGTCACTATATGTGAGATTTGTGCTGGACAAAGTGGAGGTCGGGCAGTTTTATCTCCGGGTACTCCGGTTTTCCCTGTCACCTTTCATTCCAGCAATACTCTCCAATATCATTTTATTTCATTTCATCTGTCAGTCATTAATTAATTGTAGGAGTGAGACAGGCTTCCGAAGCCGACATAATTCTTATCCTCGCCGCTAGATGGGGGCTTTATTCATTCCATTCCTGATCCGATCGCATGACAGGAAACAGGCCGTAGAATATATTTTACCCCCAAAATTTTACCAAATTCCCAGTTTAATAAAATAATGCATAATTTAGGTCTTCGAATTTCTTACAGCTCAGGTCCCAAACGTGTTCTATGTAGGCTATGTCATTTTTACCATAGATATATTATCATGATTGCACACTTAAATTTACTCAGACCTCTCCAATGAGACGGCTGCTAGTAGTATATGAGAAGTAGAAGATATCAATCCTTACCTTTCGGTATCATTTTCAGAAGTGTTTCATAGTGGAAAGTAAAAAGCTAGCTATTTCAAAATACAATTTATCAACATCTATATACTGTATATAAAATAAGAGTTTTGTCTGTACATTGCTCAGAATTTAAAAAGGAAGGTATTTCTGTGTCATTCGTGTCCTCAGTAACAAGGTAATACAGTTTTTAATTTTCCGTAATTTCTGTCTGTCTGTCTGTCTGTCTGTCTGTCTGTCTGTCTGTCTGTCTGTCTGTCTGTCTGTCTGTCTGTCTGTCTGTCTGTATGTATGTATGTACACGCATCACGAGAAAACGGCCGAAGGGAATTTAATGAAAATCGGTATGCAAAGTCGGGGAATAAGTCGCTACAATCTAGGTCACAAATAATTGTATTCACGTTGTATGAAATGGTAGGTTAGGGAAGGCCTAAAAATTAATTCTCAAATATTTATGTTATTAGTGGTCGTATCTTAATGAAAATCGGTATCCAAAGTCGGGATAATAAGTCGATATAATATAGCCCACAAATAATTGCATTAATGCTGTATGAAATGGTAGTTTAGGAGAAGGCCTAAAATTTAATTCTCCAATATTTATGTCATTAGTGATTGTATCTTAATGGAAATTGGTACCTAAAGTCGGGGAATAATTCGCTATAATCTAGGCTATAAATAATTATATTCACGCTGAGAAAAATGGTAGTTTAGGGGAAGGCCGAAATTTAATTCTCAAATATTTATGTTATTAGTGGTCCTATCTTAATGAAAAACGGTATTATAGAGTTATAGAGTTATAGTTATATAGTATTAAATTTCCAATCATTTATGTCTTATACATTGTTACCGACTATGTTCACAGAGATATTCATGAATTTGGATTTTTTTATTAAGTCCATATCAGCACGGAGTCACCAGAACATGGGTATGCAGAATTTAATGAAAATAGGTATGTAAAGAAGGAGAATAAGGAACTACACTCTGCGCTATAAATAATTTTATAAGACGTCCTAATATCACGGAGTCGAAAGAAAACTAAATGGGAAGGCTTACAATATAGAAAGCTCATAAAATTGATCAACAATAACATTACATTGACCATTGTTTGTTGTGATGTGCTTTGTATCTTCTGTTGCCACTCACCTCCGATAGATAGGATTACTGCTGCATTCTTTTTTTATTCGCTTTACGTCGCACCGACGCAGATAGGCCTTACGGTGACGATGGTATAGGAAAGGGCTAGGAGTGTGAAGGAAGCGGGCTTGGCCTTAAATAAGGTACAGCCCCAGCATTTGCCTGGTGTGAAAATGGGAAACCAAGGAATATCATCTTCACGGCTGCCGACAGTGGAGTTCGAATCCACTATCTCCCGGATCCAAGCTCACAGGTGCGTGCCCCTAACCACATGGCCAACTCGCCATGTAACCGAGTGTAACAGCCGGCCTGAATATTGGCGGAAGTAGCTGGGGAGTTAGATAACTTTCTTCTTTAGCATGTCATTCCTCTGGTTCATAAATTTTCTGATACTACTGGTACGTAACACACTGGTTCATAATAGCATTCGAGCTGTTCAATCCCTACTCTGAGGCACTGATTGGAATGTACAGTTTGCATATTTCACGGAACAATAGCACAGGAGTGTTCACGGCAGTCTGCGGCCTGGTTATTCCAGCTCTGGAACTTTGGACTGTTAGGTCGGCACCGTAGTAGCCTACTGTTCGTTAAAAGTGAGAAAATGTGCTGTTTTTCATTTGATCGAGTATTTTATATGACAACATTGCTTTTAATCCCTGCATTCTACTGAAAGTTTTAATGACCTATGTTGACTTTAGTCAGGAAATTCACAAAGCCAGTCTTTCTGAGAATCCCGTAGCGAAGCACGGGTACATCAGCTAGTATTAGATATTTTGCCCCTCTTTCAGTTCATGTTTGGTGTCCGTATTACGTGTAGTTTTAGGCTAAAGCAGCGAGATAAAATTTATTAAATCAAGTGAGGGAGATCGGTTACATTGATATTCTTAAACTTTGATTATATAGACCTTTAACTTTTTAGAAATAATAGGATGTGGTAAATGCTTAACTGATACCGTAGGATTATAAAGCGGAAAATAAGTAAGACTGAATTTTACGCAGAAAAAGTGTGCATTTTTATTATATAAAACGTGATCAAAAAGTTCCGTTTGAGGGCGTTGGTGCAGCGGACATGCAACGTAGCACGGACATTTATAGGCAAAGGCGTTAGTGTGTCAGTCTTGTCATACCGAGGTGTGTGCGTTAAATGCGACCCCGTGAACTAGGGTGACGTTATTACAAAAAGCGTCCAAACAGTACCCGTATGCTGTTATTCTATTCTTGGCTGCCGAAGAACAAAAACCGGATAACATCCATCGGAGAATGAACACTGTGCGTACAGCTGCTGCGGGTGGGTATTACGAGAACTACTTACGAGGGAAGTACCGCAGCTCGAACGGCTAAAACCGACTGGAAGTGCACTTAACATACGAAGATGTGTCTGTTCTACTACCCATCAAGGGCATTTATCTGTAAAACCCCGCATTAGTGTCAGGCGCGGTTCTGCCTTTAGGTCACATGGTCACGTGCCCCTCCACCGATTAAAACTATTATAAAAATCAGAACAACATTATTCACGATTACTGTCACGACCACCTTCAGTGAGTTCAAGAGGCTATGATTCACCATGGTTGTTCTTGTTCTAGCAGTCCTGGACTAAACTAGGCAACATAGTAAAGGTCTAATCCCGGATGGGACCGACTCTTTCTTATACCTGAACATCATCCCCTCATTCTGCGTGCTGTGAGGGGTGAAGGGGGTAATGGCAAATTCCATTGACCCGGTCACAGTATTTCTACGACGTGACACTTCAGCGCTAGTTCGTATTTTGAACTTACTTCTCCTACAGCCTACTAGATAGCATATGTATTATTAACGCGCACAAAGGTAGTGTTTGTAGCAAACCTGTGCTTACCTTGTACGTCTGTTAGATTAATCGTGTCCATCGGTGTCGATGTTCATTGTAAGTCTGAAAAGTGTGTGAAGATTAGTGTGAAGTATCTGAGTGTATTCCTGTGCGAGCATAAGTGTTTTTAAAATGAATCCAGTGAGCTACTTAAAAACAAAATCTCTTAATTACGAAAACAGATTATTAGCTAAAGAAATAGGCCGACCAAGACCAGAGCTTAATATAAATCGTTCAAAGATAAAAATAGAACCTACAATCGCAGTTTCATATACAAGAAATAAGAAGGTAGATGATAGATAGATATTTATTTCAATAATTAATTCCAACGAGCCAAAGGCTCATACAGAGGAACTGTACAATGAATAATATATTCAATGACGGATTAATTTAAGATTAATTTAATTGATTTAATTGATTCCTAGTGTTCCTAATATGTTGAATGTGCCCCACCCATTTCTATCATCACGAGCCGCCACTGATTAGTGTACAATCAATGTTAGGAAGTTACGGCGTACAAAGAGTGCAGAAACACAATTCGCAGCAGAAACTACCGTGCAACAGGCACTTCGGACCATTATAGTAACAAAATCAGATGTGGTGCAGTATCATCTGGCCAATGGTTGAACACGTGCTTGCAACAAGAACTTGACATGGTCATCTTTCCCACAATAAAAGATACTATGTTGTCCTTTATTCGACGTCGAAGTGTAAATGTGGAGTTTCAATGAAGTGATTGAAACACAGCGGAATGGAAAAGTATACCCACTTAACGAGGGCAACATATAGACATACTACATTATTTACAATGTCCCCGCATTGCAATAGTCCAAACTCAAATGCCACGGTGATCACATTATCAAACGAAGCAACAGGAACATCCACTTCATAACCTGCTCTTTGCCATGCGTATGTTAATATAGGTCTGTATCCCGGTGCAGATAGTTGGTTGTAGATGATGGAGTGAAGACGGATGATGAAGTATCGATCATGTAACGTCGCCTGCGTGGTATCTATTTGAAAACGTACAAAATCAACAAGACGTCTGACATAGAGCTTGCATTGCCTAAAATATATACATCAGAGGTTGACAGTATTTGGTTGTCTTTGGTGTTAATATCTTTAATGTAATATCTTTATTTGGAAAACATTCTTTAATGACGCTGTAGTCTTTGTGTCCTGACCAGAAATCGCAAAGTAATAGACCTCTCACCAACATGTTCAGCGAGGACCGAATTAAAGCTCTTCATATGTGCTTTAGTCATTTTTCCACTTTTACTCGCTTCAGCATGGATGTTCCGTGGACACACTGATGTCAGTTTCTTCGCAAACTGCGGACCAAACGTTCCATCCTTTTCCTGCAGACAAATGTAAAGCTTGGTCACTAATTTGCCATTCATGGACACAGCCATGCGTTGCCTATGCGTAGAACTATGCACAGACTGTACCAGACCAACTGTTGATTTTTCCCCTATGTTTGAAAGTGTTGCAGAAGATGTAAGTTCATAAAAAATTGGCTCACTATTCCACGTGCATTCCTTTATTATATTGCCGTCCTGAATAACACGTTCACATCTGCCACAAATATTTCTGCTGTTTGTATAATAACATGCTCTTCTTCTATCTCTTTGCGATCGTCGCCAAAGACCTATCTGTGTCGGTGCGACGTAAAGCAAAAAAAAAAAAGAAAAATCTCTTTGCGAGCCATGAACATAGTGATATGCCTGGACGAAATATTATATTCGCCTTTGAAGGCCCTAACAAAATGCTACGAAGCTTTAAAATTGTCCAGGGAAACTGCTCTAGCGGCCTCCAGAGCCCAAGCTTGAATGTGCCAGTAGTGGACCACTGATCCATTATCTCTAGCTCTGTCAAATTGTGCTTTTACAGACTCTTTTAAATCCTTCAATTTTAATGTTTTGTCTCCCTTGAACAGACCTGGGTCTTGCCTTTTGCGCGTCACATAATCTAAAATTGCCTTGCAATTTGATGTCGACCTAATGCGTCTATAACGCTACATTTGTTTCTGATAAGAATTGTAACCGCGATTATTATTATTATTATTATTATTATTATTATTATTATTATTATTATTGTTGTTGTTGTTACGGAGTTTTCCGTGGTAGTTAGAGGTGAAAGAAGGTGCGGGGGTGAACAGGTCTCAGGCTACGAAATTAAAGTTAATTTAAAATTTAACAAGGTTATATTTTCTTTGCAAAATCAAGAAATAACAAGCATGGCCGGTACAGAGTAGCAAGATAACAAATTACAATTACAGTATTTACAGGATTTGGGCTTCGAGCCCCGAACTCACAATTCTTGGGCAATTAGCCCAACTTTACCCCAAAACTAGTTTTAACAGAGGGGCAGAAAACCCCATTCATGCCCAGGAGCACTTGCTCCAAAATTACACAGTAAAGCCTCCTTGAGGCACCCAAAATCAATTTCAAAAGAGCAATCCGCTCTCAAAGTTTAAGCCTATCAAAGGCCACACCAAACTCGACTTTCAAGCTGTCCTCCAAGGACATAGACACAGGGGTAAAAAGATACCCAACCTACTGTGGCCTATGAAGTGAAGAAACAGAAATATTACCTGGCCTCGACAATACCAATTTGAGAGGAGGCGAAGCTGCACTCCTAATACATTTTTGTTTAAAACCTAATCTGGCTCTAGGCCGCTAATGCAAGGGCTAATCCCATACTAAAGAGGTGACTTTAGAAAGAAACAATTTACATTACGTTAAGGAAGAATAGTAGTGAAAATAAGTTCACCTCAATGCAATATGAGTGGGAGCTCGAGAGGGTTAAGCACTCTCTATCCCGATATTCAGTTTAAATGATAGAATAGATACTAAGTGCCTTTACATTTTAGGGAAAAGTTACATGGTGTAAAAGCTTCGAACCCGCCCCGAGAGTTAAACTGCTGAGCTAGCAAGAAAAGAAGTTATTAAACGGCCATTACCTTGGTGTTGAACTGCTGCCCGAAGAAAGAGGCGCTTCCCGCCCCCTGCTATGTACTTTACACACTGAAAGATGTTACTGAAGTGGCCCGGAGATCCTAAAATCAGCAGTTTATATACTCTCGCGGAAAGTTCGAGGCGTTTGAGGAATGAGAACACCCTCCCACAAAAACTTTATTGGCTAGGGTTAAGCAACATATCCCCTTTGGAGAAGATACACCTGATTGGTTATAAATTAATTAAAGAAATTCGGGATTGGCTAAATTCAAAACAAGGGGAAAGAAAGGGTTATACAGCCAACTTAAACAATAACAGAAATAAATTTAACAAGAAACAAACTTATGAATTCAAAATTTCTCCAAAAACATAGTGCTTTCACTTCGTACTAGGGTGCACCATTGTAGATCTTCAGTAGTGTCCTCTAGAAGAGAAAGTTCACACTTCTTACAATAGGCAAAACAAAAATACATCAAAAACGGCCCAGTTCAGAAACTTCAAAATTTCCAAGTAGTGACATGTTCTGAGAAACTTGAAAATTAATACATTAGATAAAGTTCAGACTTCCTCCAGTAGGGGAGTTTCAACTGGCGCAAGGTTTGAATTAGCGGCGTGGAGGTGTACCGCCCGGTACAATTATTATTATTATTATTATTATTATTATTATTATTATTATTATTATTATTATTATTATTATTATCCTCATAAATATTGTCCAATATTCGGTCATCAATACTCCGTATCACACTTGTTCGTACACGTTTTGGGTGTGAAGGAGTGAAATCACTGTCACGTGTAGTTCCCTCCGTTGCTGGATTGTCGGTACGGTTGGAACCCAAATACTCTTGAGCTGTTTCTTCTACGCCGTCCACCTCACACTCACCATTACTCTCCAATGTGTCGGTATGTAGTTCTGTTACGGATCCATTGTATTCCTGCGTTATAATATCATATAACATGCATGCAAATGGTCCATCCTCTACTCCACTAACATCTTCACTACCCAGTGTGTAGCGTCGGCGTACCTTTTCGTGCGGCAACTTCACAACATTCACAGGGTTGATTGGCTTCCACCTACTCATGTCGGACGTTTGTGTGTGCAACTGACTAACAGGCATTGCGTGTACAGCTCCAATGCAGCGCGGCCTGTGCGCTGATAGTCAGATGGCGCTGGCGACCGAACATGTACTTTTAGAGATGAATGGTCTTGATAGCTATTAACATAGGTACAACTGTATACTTTAAGCCCACTTTCTGTCAATTTTAGCCGTTCGAGCCGGGGTACTTCCCTCGTTAGAGGCATGTTCATGGACATTGTTTAAAGCACACTCGTAGACACACTATTGTGTGATAGTACATATATCACACCCCAGAATTATATGTAGAAGTTAGAGATATTATTGTCAGTATTCTATTTTTTATTATTATTATTTTTATTATTATTATTATTATTTCATTTGTATACTTTTCCATTTATATTGGTAAGCTGGAAGATATCCACATATGTAGGTATGAGTAATATGTTTTGCATGAGTGGGAAAACATTGCTTTAATAACTCTGGTAATTTGAATGAGTCATCTGGCTGCCCCAGTGCTTGTTGTGATGTACTTGTGTCGGGAAATTCCATTAGGCATGTATATATCCCAGCCTGTTGAGATAAGCTTGTTGTTGTACCAGGGAAAATTTGGTGATTCATGTAAAACTCCCGAGTGTTTGTTTATCTCTTGGGAGAAAGGAGAAGTTCAGGGCATGTCTTGACAAGAGGTTCACTCATGATTGGCTGGCAAGCACCAATCCAGACGTATCATCTGAGAGGAGGGGGATGTTGATGTGTATAAAGGTTGATCATACGGCGGCAACCGGCACATTGTATGGGACATTGTGAAGAAACATTGTAAGAGTGATTGTGAAGGTGATTGTAAGGTAACTACTACAACTAGAAGCAGTAACACTGTATGAAGGAACGAGAAGGAAGACAACTACAACTACAACTGACGCACTGTACGGGAAGGAAGTGGTGCTGATACACGGTACTGGAGTGACACGGCAGCAATGGACTGGACTTCAAACGTTCGTGGAGCGTAGTCTAGTTATGTTTGTGGAAAGTGGCTGATTGTAGAGAGTGCTTGCGCATTAAGTATTGTAGCACTTGTGGTGGCCTAGCATTATATGTTGGTGAAAGCTATCTCAGACTTTCCATACATTTATGTTGAGGATCGACAGACGTGTGTATAGATCTTTACAACAAGTGTTAAAATATGTGAACACAGTAGTACAAGGTACAGTATCTGTGTGATGTGATAACTGCCGATTATGAGAATCGGTAAGTCGAATTGATATAGAGACAGTGAAGGGTATTTATCTTCATACATGTACATTGTTCATCGGACTATCTACAAATGGTAGCTTAGTTCTCGCTTTCGTTTTCCCACGGTTTTCATTATTGTTGTAAATATGGAGTCTTCCAGCAATATTTTATGTGTGTATTATATGTATAATGTTGTATGTTGATGAGGTGCTCATGCACGGAATTTGTTAAGAATATAGTTAGCTATTTTAGAATCAGTGTTATTGATGAACCTAGGTGCAGTTCCTACCTAATTAGTCGTTTTCAGGAGGTTAGGTAAGGCCTGCAGCAAATGTACCAGTACGCAGCATTATGTACACGCCCTGGGATATAAAGTTTATCATGCTCTTATCTAAATTCGAGGGATCCATTCTGGTGAACTCTGGCGCCCATACTACGGACATTTTGGTTAATTATGCTTATTAATTTTATTAAGTTTTTGAGTAATTTTATTCATATATTTTTATTCATGATTTTATTTATTAGTATTCATCAACTTATTACAATTGGCTTCCCAACGTGTGGCTGAATGGTTGGTACATCTGTTAGGCTTATAAGCGTAGGTGCACTTGTCAGGTGTGGATGGAATTCTACAAACTATGTCAGTGAAGTGTTTTATATGTACGTGATATGTATGTTGGAGTATGAAGAAATGTTGTAGCGAGTCGAGTATTATAAAGTTGAGAAGCAGAGAGGTTGTTAAAGTTGTTGGTACTATGAATCAGGATAAGAGAAGTCAAAAGAATTCCACCACATTGAGTTCATCTAATTTAAGTGAGAGTAGCAAAATGGCTGATAGTAGGAAGGATCTATTGGCAACGATGGGTGAGGAACAGAGTAACCCGTCTCAAACTCAGAATGTAGGGGATCAAGGGGCGACCTTAACTCTTAGTATGCTTCAATCACTATTTAATCAGTTCAGTAATGAGTTGAAGGGTGAATTAAATGCTGTTAACAGTAAAATCGATAATCAGAGTGTTGTTTCTAATAGTAAGAGTGATGAATTGTCCATTAAAATCGATAATAATAATGTTGAATTGTCTAGCAAGATTGATAGTCAGAGTAAAGAGTTGAAGAGTGAATTGAGTTTTTTAAGTAATGAAATATACAGTATTAATAGTGAATTAAATTCAGTTAGTACGGAATTGTCCAGTAAGATTGAGAATCAAAGTAAGGAGTTAAATTTAGTGAGTGTGGAATTGTCTAGTAAAATTGATAGTTTAAGTAGTGCTGTGAATGGTAGAATAGATGAATTGAACCAGAAGTTTGACCATCAAAGCAGGGAAATTCAGGAAGTCAATAATAAGGTTGAATCTCAACGCTTGGAATTGACTGAGAAAATCGAATGCCGATTTAATGTTGTTAGGAAGGAATTTGTTGAAAACAGCAAGGAATGTGATAAGAGAATAAAAATAGTAGAAGATAAAGTCGAAGAAATAGATAGAATTAAAACCATCCAGAATGTTTTAGCGAAGCGAATAGATGAAAAGACTGAGAAATTGGAGAAAGACCTCAAGTCAGTAGAAGGAAATGCCAGAATAGTAGTTGAAGAAGGAATTAAAGCATGTCATGTAAAGTTAAGGCAGGAGATCAGTCAAATCCAAGTAGGTAGCAGCATATGTAATAGGTACATATCTTGTACGAAGGACTCTGAATTACCCAAGTTTAATGGTCGGCAGTTTAATCCGATGGAATTCTTGAAAACGGTGGAGAAACGGTTTTCCAAGAATCTTGACGATGGTTTGATCGAGTGGAGTATGGTTGATGAGATGTTGGATATTGCATTTGTTGGAGAAGCGAGATCCTGGTTTCAAGTTTATAGACAGGGTATTTCGAGTTTGGAGGAATTTAGGGAGAAATTTAGTTCTAAATTTTGGAGTGAAGCTATTCAGGGAAGGGAAAGAGATCGCGTGCTATTTGGCAAATATAGACCTCAGGAAGGTGTGTCTATGACGGAATATTTCTTGGCGCATGTTCTGATCAGCCAGAATATTGAAGGTCTAGCATCGGAAAGAGATACAGTCCGCCAGATGTTGAGACATTTTCCTGAGAAGGTCGGATTAGCTGCATGTATGCAGAATATTGTTACGATCAAGGAATTAGAGCAGCTGTTAGAGAGGTTTGATGCTTTGGAAGGGCAGGGGAGGACTAGGCAAAGTGAAGGTAGAAATTACGGGGATAATGGGAGACAAGGTAATCAGGTAGCGGGAGATAGGAATAATCAGAATTTCAGTCATTCTAGGCATGGGAATCAGGGTGGTAATTCCGGAAGGAGAAACAGACAGTCTAATCAGGGAGTTAATCACCAGGAATATTTTAGCAGAAGTCCTAATCAAGAGGAATCAGAAAGTAGGGGGCGTACGGATCAAAGACCTCCAGATCAAGTGCCGAGACATGATAATAGTGAACAGTCCACGTCAAGTAATTTAAACCGGAATCGGACTTCTTAGTTGGGTCAGATAGGCAGTCCGATACCGAAATTCCTATTCACGTGATGAAACAGGTAAGTTATGATTTAGACGTGAAAGAGGAATTATTGTATGACCCTGTGTTTTGTGTTCAGGGAGATTTTGTGTATAGGGGGCGTGATGAAAGTAAGAAAGATGTGTCGGATATCTTACTTTGTGCTAGTGGTGATGGTAATAGCGGTGCTGCGATCGATAATCCTACAGAAGTTTCTGAAATTGAAAGTGAAGTTTTTTGTGAAGTTGATGAAGGTTGTTTTGTAAGTGAAGAGTGTTCACGGAGTATACATCATGAGGATGTTTTTGTTGATTGAAGTGTACGTGAGGAGAGTAAAGTTAGGACCATTATGTGTGAAAATGGTGACTCTGAGATTAATGAAACTTCTGATAAGAGAGTCGAAAGTAGCAGTGTTGTTGGCATGAAAGTGGTACAAGTAGGAGGTGGTGAAGATGACTTGATTGTTGAGTCATTAAGTAGTAATGACAGCAATTTCGAAGTGTATTATGGTAAGAATTTCTGTAATAGAGTGAGCGTGTGTGAGAATGGAAGTGTGCGTGAGATGAAAGAAAGTCTATTCAAGCGAGTGTGTAATGTTTTATTTAAGTCTGAGAGTTGTGTGAATGATTTGAATGACGTGTTGAATGATAGCGAGGTGGAATGTGTGAAAAAGTATGTGATCTGTTTACTTGCATTAATTATGGTTTTGTGGAAGAGTAAACATTGTGAGATTCCCGCGCATTTCAGAAATAGGGATTTCTTGGTTATGAATGTTCCGAATGAAAGCTTGTATGATTCTTGTGTGACTGGATGGGATGAATGTTTGTGTGTGAGATAGATTGTAATCTAGACGTAGTTAGATTTTAATGCGGTACGCATTCCTCGCTTATCGATGCTGATGTTAAGTTTATGTATAGTTTTTTCATTTATATTAGGGTCCGTATACTGTGGACAGTAGAATAGGCAAGTGTGCTTATAGGCTCCTAACCGCTGAAAATAAGGTTCTTGGGACATTTAATATCTATAGCCTTCGCAGATATAAGAGATAGGATCTGCACCTTGGATGTATATATTATCAATTTTGAGTTATGTGTACAGTAGCAAGAAGGGATTGTGTTCAATGCTATATGAAACAATCAGAGTTGTGTGTACATAGTCATATTATTATTACTATTATTGTTTGGACAAATTGTATTTCGTGTGTGCGAATACAATGCAGTAGACGCAATGTATATATCATTATTACAGTAAATTATGTGTTCAGTTATGCCAATATAAGGTTATGTATGAAGTTCTGTTTTATGGTGAATCATAATATGTGATATCATCGATTCACCAAGGGGGCGTTATGTGATAGTACATATATCACACCCCAGAATTATATGTAGAAGTTAGAGATATTATTGTCAGTATTCTATTTTTTATTATTATTATTTTTATTATTATTATTATTATTTCATTTGTATACTTTTCCATTTATATTGGTAAGCTGGAAGATATCCACATATGTAGGTATGAGTAATATGTTTTGCATGAGTGGGAAAACATTGCTTTAATAACTCTGGTAATTTGAATGAGTCATCTGGCTGCCCCAGTGCTTGTTGTGATGTACTTGTGTCGGGAAATTCCATTAGGCATGTATATATCCCAGCCTGTTGAGATAAGCTTGTTGTTGTACCAGGGAAAATTTGGTGATTCATGTAAAACTCCCGAGTGTTTGTTTATCTCTTGGGAGAAAGGAGAAGTTCAGGGCATGTCTTGACAAGAGGTTCACTCATGATTGGCTGGCAAGCACCAATCCAGACGTATCATCTGAGAGGAGGGGAATGTTGATGTGTATAAAGGTTGATCATACGGCGGCAACCGGCACATTGTATGGGACATTGTGAAGAAACATTGTAAGAGTGATTGTGAAGGTGATTGTAAGGTAACTACTACAACTAGAAGCAGTAACACTGTATGAAGGAACGAGAAGGAAGACAACTACAACTACAACTGACGCACTGTACGGGAAGGAAGTGGTGCTGATACACGGTACTGGAGTGACACGGCAGCAATGGACTGGACTTCAAACGTTCGTGGAGCGTAGTCTAGTTATGTTTGTGGAAAGTGGCTGATTGTAGAGAGTGCTTGCGCATTAAGTATTGTAGCACTTGTGGTGGCCTAGCATTATATGTTGGTGAAAGCTATCTCAGACTTTCCATACATTTATGTTGAGGATCGACAGACGTGTGTATAGATCTTTACAACAAGTGTTAAAATATGTGAACACAGTAGTACAAGGTACAGTATCTGTGTGATGTGATAACTGCCGATTATGAGAATCGGTAAGTCGAATTGATATAGAGACAGTGAAGGGTATTTATCTTCATACATGTACATTGTTCATCGGACTATCTACAAATGGTAGCTTAGTTCTCGCTTTCGTTTTCCCACGGTTTTCATTATTGTTGTAAATATGGAGTCTTCCAGCAATATTTTATGTGTGTATTATATGTATAATGTTGTATGTTGATGAGGTGCTCATGCACGGAATTTGTTAAGAATATAGTTAGCTATTTTAGAATCAGTGTTATTGATGAACCTAGGTGCAGTTCCTACCTAATTAGTCGTTTTCAGGAGGTTAGGTAAGGCCTGCAGCAAATGTACCAGTACGCAGCATTATGTACACGCCCTGGGATATAAAGTTTATCATGCTCTTATCTAAATTCGAGGGATCCATTCTGGTGAACTCTGGCGCCCATACTACGGACATTTTGGTTAATTATGCTTATTAATTTTATTAAGTTTTTGAGTAATTTTATTCATATATTTTTATTCATGATTTTATTTATTAGTATTCATCAACTTATTACAATTGTAGTCTACAACCGTAGTCCTAATGATAAGCAGTAAGTTATAATAATAAATGAAGGAATACTGGGCCAACAGAAAAGATCAAGGTACCAAGGAAAAAAGCAGCAACCAAACCTACCATTGTGGATGGGGTTAGTAGAATAACACCCACGGTATCCCCTGCCTGCCGTAAGAGGCTACTAAAAGGGGCCCCAGGGGCTCTTAACTTGGGAGCGTGGGTTGTGACCACGTGGCCCTGAGCTGAGTCCTGACATTGCTTCCACTTACTTTGCCAGGCTCCTCACTTTCATCTCTCATGTCCGACCTCCCTTGGTCAACTCTTGTTCTTTTCCGACCCCGACGGTATTAGATATTGAGGCCTAAGGGAGTCTATTATTTTCACGCCCTTCGTGGCCCTATGTCTTTCTTTGGTCGATACCTTCATTTTTTGAAGTGTCGGATACCTTCCATTTTTCCCTCTGATTAATGTTACATAAAGGATGGTTGCCCAGTTGTACTTCCTCTTAAAACAATCATCACCACTACCACCTTAAGAACACCAGAAGCGGCAACAATAAAAACAACAACACCACAATAACACAGCTAAACCACAAGCACCATGGTCCTCAGGCGGCCCAAACGAACTCAAAATAATAATAATAATAATAATAATAATAATAATAATAATAATAATAAATCATATTTAAATACAGAGCAACATGTGAAATGTTATAATATTAAGTCACATAATTAATTTTAAAATGCTATATATAGAAATATAATTACAGAAATAGGCCTACATTACACAATACCAATACCTCACAGAAATAACCGTATTTTACAAATACGTAATCATACGTAAATTCGTGTCCTCGTCCCGAGGTGGTGCAACTCTTTTTAGGCATAGGGTAGAAATGAGCTGCATGTACAGTTTTTAACCACAAAATAGTCCTGATGCCAATCTTACATTTCTGGAAGTATCGGGAATCAAACCGAGAACCCGAGGACGGTGGCTAATAGCACTAACCATAAGAACGAAATATGCCATTCTTTGTTTAATAGTGTGTATTTTTATTTCTTGTTCAATAGTGCCTTTTTACAAGTATGTTATAGTTGTTATAGTGTAACATTTATATTTAACTTGATTGTTCGACAGACTGAAAAGATTTTAAGTTTCATTTAACTGAGTCGATACTGGAAAGTGCCAACGGCCGTAGCCGTGTTGAAACACCGGATCCCATGAGATCTCCGAAGTTAAGCTACATTGGGCGTGGTCAAGATTTGGATGGGTTGCCACGCGCTGTTGGTGGGGGGTGAGGGAATGGAGGAGCGGAAAGGAACTGGCCACCCTACCGTGCGTAAACTCCTGCTCAGGTGCACCTCTGCGGAGGCTCGGACCTGCCTTTGGGCAGAATACACCCTTACCTTACTATTACTATGGAAAGTATGACTTCCTACTTAACAACACATTCTCAGGGTTGACTAGTACTGAGTGAACTGCATAAATAACAACTGAAATACAGTATGCTTACATTTCTCTCACGGAGAGCATTCATAGGAACAATTAATCTGCACCATAGCAGCATATCAATCAATCAATACTGATCTGCATTTAGGGCAGTCGCTCAGGTGGCAGATTCCCTATCTGTTGTTTTCCTAGCCTTTTCTTAAATGATTTCAAAGAAATTGGAAATTTATTGAACATCTCCCTTGGCAAGTTATTCCAAACCCTAACTCCCCTTCCTATAAATGAATATTTGCCTCAGATTGTCCTCTTCGCTAACATGATAATTATCGTTTTAGAAATAGGCCAAAACTATTTTTTCTGAAGACAGCATTGAATGTGTACATCTCATTATCACCACGACTGATACACAAATCACTATGTTGCCTCTATGGTGAAATGGTAACGTATCCAGCGAACCGATGTTTCTCTTATCACATTAGCAATTATTACTCTATTGCTATTTCCTGCGAACTGTTTTTCTTGTAAATAGAACTACTTTCTGCAAGATTGGAATAATTATATTGATAGCTCTCATATATAACACTCTGAAGCTCCGCTGTTATTATTTAGTCGGCCATTGTAACACGCGGTGAGACTACGGCAGACTGCGCGGCGACACACGATAACTTACAGTGTTCGCCACACGCAGCGCAGCGGTGCATTTCTCCCATTAACGCACAGAACCTATGGGGCAGCATGTCTGTCGAAAACCACCGTTGTGGAATGGTGCACCAAGTTCCGTGCGGTTCATGTTTCGGTACAAGACGCCGGTCGACCTCTGAGGCCAGCCTCATCCGTTATGGACACAACAAGCGGATGGTGGATGAGGCGATTAAGGCGATTACTCCTCATCTCTCTTCATGCGATTATCGCGCCTTCGGTCCCCTCAAAAAGGCCTCGAAGGGTCGATGCTTCCTGTCGGATGAGGATGTGCAGTAGGCGGTTACGGACTTCTTCACGCAGCAGGACAAGGTGTTTTACCGCATGGGGATCTTCAGCCTGGTGGGATGAGTGCCTCAACGTTTACGGCGATTTTGCCTGATTGGCATCCTGATTCAGGAGTGTACGGCCGTCGAACGGAAACTTGTTGATTGCCCCTTGTATTTACCGTATAATTTGTTACGTACTGTGTGTAAGACAAAACGAAAACGGGGAAGAGTTTGTGTTAGAGAGAAATGATCTACATGTGAATAAATGTAGAAAATGAATATGTAGTACTCTAAAATAACATTTCCGAGTAACTCATTATCACGAGAAAGACAGAAGCGTATTTGTCATGTTAGTTTAAGCAGTTAGTGATAATCTCTTAAAGATGTAATGATAGTCTAATAGCAATCGAAAATTGTATGACTGCACTTTGAGAGCGCTTTCATATCTTCCACCAATAATGCAAATAATTAATGCATCTTAATATTTTTGGAAATATAATACCTTCTCTAACATGCAGGAATAACTACTTCCAAGCGAGTATTTATTTATTTATTTATTTATTTATTTATTTATTTATTTATTTATTTATTTATTTATTTATTTATTTATTTATTTATTTATTTATTTATTTATTTATTTATTTATTTATTTATTTATGCCTTTTTCAGTGGCGAAGTTAGGGCTCGAGGCCCTCTCTTCCATTTAACCACATACTAATCAAAACCATACATAAAGTTATGAGATATTTAAAATAGTTAAAACCAAACAAAAAATTAATAGAATTGAGAGCAAATTTAAATACATTACTAAGTTAATAATGAAACTAATTTAAAGTTAGAACTCTTAATAATGACATCCTCAGGCACGCACACATTCATACTTCAACCATTCAGTTAGCTGTCCTCAGCAGGTAGTCTCGGCAGGTGACCTTAAACCTTTGTAAAGAGCTAGTTTCTCTGACCTGAGCTGGCAGGGAATTCCATAATCTGACGCCGGTCACTACAAACGATCTATTAATTTTATTTGTGCGGTGCACTGGAATAGAAAGAGTGGATCTGGAACGTGTATTTAAGTTGTGAAATGATGATAGAAAGGTGAATTTAGAAGAAATATACAGTGGCTGACTTCCCGCTAGTACTCTAAATACCATCGTTAAAATGTGTAGCTGCCGACGTTTATCAGGCTTCAGCCATGAGAGAGCCTTATAGTATGGAGTAATGTGAACATCGTACCCAATACTGTAAATAAATCGCAGGCAGGAATTCAGTGCTCGTTGAAGTTTAAGTGTTTCTTCTCTTGTCATATCAACTAGAACAACGTCACAATAATCAAGAATAGGGAGAACCAGTGTCTGTATTAGTTTGGCCTTAAGCTCAAATGGAAATACATCCCTTTGCCGTTTAAGAGGGTGTAGCGCTCCAAAAATCTTTTTACAGATGATTTTCGTGCGATCAGACCAATCAAGTGTTTCATTCATAATTACGCCGAGATTTTTAACTGTTTTATTGTAGGGAATAATGTTACCATTCAGTAGGATAGGCGGGATTGCAATATTGTTTGAGCAGTTCAGTAATTTTCGTGTTCCTATTATGATTGCCTGAGATTTTGTGGAGTTTAGTATAAGAGAATTTCGTTGTGCATATATACTGAGTCGTCGGAGGTCATTGTTAATATATTGTATTGTTTCATCTAAGTCTGAAGTCTTGCAGTGTCGATCTGAAGATCGTCAGCATAGAGGTGGTGTGTGTTATTTCATGTCACCGATGATATGTCATTGATATAAATACAGAAAAGTAAGGGCCCTAGAATACTGCCCTGTGGGGCACCACTTTCATTTTCCATTTAGAGACCTTTTCGTTTACTGTTACACGCTGTTGACGGTTACTCAAATAAGAACTAAAAAACTTAAGCGCAGCCAGGTCAAAATTTAGTAGTTCCATTTTCTTTATCATAGTCTGAATGTCTATAGTGTCAAAGGCGCTACTGAAGTCAAGAAGGATAAGTATAGTAAGCAGTCGTTTGTCCATAGCATTTCTAATGTCTTCAGTAACCTTCAAAAGTGCTGTCGCGGTAATGTGCCCCTTCTTAAATCCAGACTGCAAAGGGTCCAAAAGAGCATTTTTATTTAGGTACTCCAGAACCTGCTCATATACTAAACGTTCGAAGGCTTTAGAAAGCGCAGGGAGTATGGACACCGGACGATAGTCAGAGGGTGATTGTGGGTAATCTTAGGTACCGGTATAATAATGGCTGTTTTCCAGACAGTTGGGAAAGTTCCGTTTAGTAAACAAACGTTCAGTATGTGCGTCAGTATAGGCAGGACAGCATTCATAATGTTATGTATAAAAACAATAGGAATATCGTCTACACCTGTGGCCTTTTATTTAATCGAGTACAAAGCCTTTTTAACCTGATTTTCTGTGACACTGTGAAATGTGAATGGTGGATTGGCTGGAGGGGAGGGCGGTGAGACGGTACAGTTAATTGGGGTAGGTTGAATATTTATTGTACTAAAGTAATCGTTCAGTTCGTCAAGTGGAATGTCAGGAGTTGTCTGTCTCTGTTGATGTTTTCCTATTCCCAGAACTTTAAGTTGGTCCCATGCACGATTAGAATTTATGTTGTTAGCTAAATTCCAGAAATATGCACATTTTTTATTTCTGATTAATTGCTTTGTGCGATTTCTTAAGATCCGGTAAGATTCGAAGTCTGCGTCATCTAGGGTATGCTTATAATGTCGAAATAAAGAGTCACGGTGGGCCATCATTCTCTTGGTTTCATCATCTAGCCATGGAAAAGAAGGGCGAGAAACCTTTATTCGACGTTTGGGGGCATGTCTGTCATATAAGTTCTTTACCATCGTATTAAACAAGTTAACTTTAGCGTCAGTATCATTTAGACTCCGTATATCGTCCCACGGTAGTTGATAAGCGTCATATTTCAAGTAATCCAAGTTTAAGTCCTTCGTATTTCTGACAGTTATGTACTTGGGTTTGTATTTAGGCACTTTGAGGGAATAGGATAAATATATAAGGTCGTGGGTCGAAATGGATGGTACAGGGATTTGTCCATGGGTTATTACTTTACCTGGGTTGTTCGTTATAATGAGATCTATGAGTGTGTGTGATAAACGGTTTGTTGCATACACGTGGTTCGTGGGTGTAGTGGGAGAATAGTCATGTTACAAGTTGTAAACAAATCTACTAATCGTTTACTGTCATGAGTCGTATTATTAGGTTACAGTTAAAGTCACCCATAATGATTATGTGTTCATAAATAGCCTGGAAGTCTAGTAAAGACGTTTCGAATTCGGTCATATCAGTTACACCAGGCAGTTTGTATATGACAGAAAACATCGCTTTTTGTCTGTTGATATTTACTTCAACGAACATGAATTCCGGCCGTGTTCGTACACCCTGGGAAGAAGTACATATCACTCGGCTCTGTAGATCGTTTCTACAGTAAATCGCTGTCCCGCCACCACGCCTTCCATCCGACCGATCGAAACGTATTAGATCATATCGATCGATATCAACCATGGAGGAAGGGATGCTAGGAGTCAGCCAGGTTTCAGAGATGCAAAGTATATGTAAATTATTTTCCGTTAGTATTGCTTGAATTTCGTCGTAGTGCGCCGGAAGAGAAAGACCATTTACATGGCAACACTGTAGTATCTAAGCTATTTTCTTCCATTTTCACTATCTGATCCTCTCGAAAAACTCTGTGTTTTTGCCTTTCTAGTATGAATCAAATAATTTCATCTTTTCTGTGTTACCAGGTATGAAGAGTGCGAGCGACGGGTAACAGAACTATTCAGATCGTTCAAGATATTCCTAGCCCAATGCTACCCTCGCATTGGAATAAACCGGACGTTAGACACCTGGTAATATCGTGTGGTATCTGGATACCTATTTGTCACATATTGGAGCAAAACTCGGCTATACAGTTTATTCTGAATATTTCTATTTTTTAATTCTTGTATCTAGAAATGTCTGTTGTTTTAACAAAATTTTCTGAGTAATCAAGCGTACCACTAAATCTTCAAAGCACAAAATTATGTAACATTGTAAAGAAAGAGAGATGCTGAAACTGATTTATAGTTTAGCATATAGGGTTATGCCGAAATGTTGGTACTATGAAGAAGATAAAATTTTATATAAAATTAAATCAAAATCACACTATAAACAATGTCCCAGAGCAGTAGCTACTCAAAGGCATTATCTACCTCTAATGAACTGTATTTCACGGGATGTCCCCATTTTTTTCCATTATTTTCATCCGAAGTTGCTACGGAGGCACCCTTGTACAAACGAGATGAGAAATATACATACTTCTCCTCAGCGTAGAGATCCACATCCATTTGTTATGGTCCTGTTTCGAAGTGCAATCAAGGTCTCAGTGATTCTTATGGGACGTCATAACAGAAATCTGCGTGCTGCAGCAGAAGCTGCAAGTGGACCAAGCGCTGAAGATGCAAAAATAAGATCAAATAAATGGATGAGATTTTGCGTGATATATTCGGCAACGCTTCTGTTAGGAATGGCGTGGTTTTATGTCACCCACCTCTTCATAGATCCTCTCACGAAGCGCATACGTTTCATAGCTTTCTCAGATGATCAAATAATTGAAATTTCTCGCGCAGAAGAAAAACTTCTTAAAGATCAGTTCAGTCCTTTCTTTCTAGAAATGTCCCATCCTTACGTACAGCGAGTGTCTTTCGTACTCTGGCGAATCTTGGAGGGAAATAAGGACCTTCCAAGGTTACAGAATCGCCGTTGGACACTTTCGGTGGTCGATTTGCCCACTTTGAGGAATGCGTTTGTTTTACCGAGCGGAAATATTTTCATTTTCTCTGGGCTTCTGGAGTTATGCAAAAACGATGACCAACTCGGAGTAATCTTAGCGCACGAAATTTCTCACGCAATGCTGCACCATTTAGCCGAGCAGATTAGTAATACCTTCTTGATAGAAGTATTGTTCCTGATACCAGTCCTTGTTATCTGGTCAATTTTTCCAGATCTCACTGCTGCCTTAGTACATTTGTTGGCAGCCTTGTTGAGAGATTTATTGTTCTACCTACCCTTCAATCGCGCATTAGAAGCAGAAGCTGATAGAGTGGGTTTGATGATGGCGGCCAGGGCCTGCTTTGATATTCGTGAAATTGTTGTGTTTTGGAATGTTTTAATGCAGGTGTCAGAAGGCGCTGATGGGATGCGGCGGCGCTTCGAGTGGTTCTCTACACACCCCAGTTTCAAGAGCAGAGAGCAGCGTCTCGAGAAGCTCCTTCCTGCTGCTATTCAGCTAAGGAAGGAGTTTAATTGTCCTGAACTTTCTCCTGACGACCCTCGAAAGAATATACCCGTCCTTGTGAAAGATTTGAAGGAGCGGCTAATAAAAGAGAAACGCAAGAATACGTAGATATGTGTTGTCTTGAGTATTGTGGAATTGTCTTTCTCAGGGAAATAATCGATTCCCAAATATAGCTGTGAAGGATGTTTAACCTCGAAAGCTTTGTACAAAAGGAAGGATTTAATTAATAAAATGTTGTGTCATGCTAGAAACGCGTACTGGAGAATAAATTAGCAAGGACAGATATTGAGAAAGAGGAAAAGATTCCATATTTTATTTTATTTCTGGAGAACTGGGCGTTATTCTATATTATATTTATACTTATGCTTCATGTTCAACAATATAGGCTATGGATATTAAGCATGTCATACCATATTTTACTCTTCTTCTTCTCCTAAATCCTATCAATGGTGTTCATTTATTCTTCAATTTGATCGATCTATCACCTAGTCTTATAATTAGGCCAGCTCACTTCCAGTTTGCTACCTTTCTTGTTATGCATTGTAGAATTTTTTTAGTGAGGTTGATGATATACTGTAGGTGTTATTGCCTCTAAACTTTTTACATCAGCTAAGTAATAAATAGGTATATATCAGAGGCATAATGTTAAAGCCTGGTATGCAGACGGGACCGGGCTTGAAGGGGGGCCACAGATCTCCCGGAGAATAATTAATTATTGAATTAATTAAATAAATAATATTACCCGAATGCCACTCCGCACGAAAAAGGTGACATCATGATGTTGTAGAATGGGCCGAAAAAGATTGTTTTTACAGTTCGTAAGTGGAGTCTCAAAAAAGCCTACGCCAAGATATTACTTAAAAAATGATCATTGATATAAAAATGGTCTCACATTTCCCTATAGCCTAATTCACACGGGGATAGTTTACTGGAGTTAAGTACTTGAAGCAAATCGACTTTCCTTCAACTTTCCGCGTATGGTTAGGTCAGGACAGTCAAGTATTATTGGACATTTATGTTTGCTTATATAGGCCTATATATGTATAAATGATATCAGTAAAGAAGTGGAGTCAGAGATAAGGTTTTTTTGCTGATGACGTTATTCGGTATGTAGTAATAAATAAGTTACAATATTGTGAGCAACTGCAAAATGACCTCGATAATGTTGTGAGATGGGCAGCAGGCAATGGTATGATGATAAACGGGGTTAAAAGTCAGGTTGTGAGTTTCACAAATAAGAAAAGTCCTCTTAGTTTTAATTACTATGTTGATGGCGTGAAAGCTCCTTATGGGGACCACTGTAAGTACCTAGGTGTTAATATAAGGAAATATCTTCATTGGGGTAATCGTGTAAATAAAGGGTACAGATCTCTGCACATGGTTACGAGGGGGTTTAGGGGTTGTAGTAAGGATGTAAAGGTGAGGACATACCAGTCTCCTGTAAGACCCCAAATAGAGTATGGTTCCAGTGTATGGGACCCTCACCATGATTACTTGATTCAAGAACTGGAAAAGATCTTAAGAAAAACAGCTCGATTTGTTCTGGGTGATTTCCGAAAAAAGAGTAGTGTTACAAAAATATTGCAAAGTTTGGGCTGGGAAGACTTGGGAGAAAGGAGATGAGCTGCTCGGCTAAGAGGTATGTTCCGAGCTGTCATTGGAAAGATAGCGTGGAATGACATTAGTAGATGAATAAGTTTGAGTGGTGTCTTTAAAAGTAGGAAAGATCACAATATGAAGATAACGTTGGAATTCAAGACGACAAATTGGCGCAAATATTCGCTTATAGGAAGGGGAGTTATGGGCTGGAATAACTTACCAAAGGAGATGTTCAATAAATTTCCAATTTCTTTGAAGTCATTTAAGAAAAGGCTAGGAAAGAGCAGATAGAGAATCAGCTACCTGGGCGACTGCCCTAAAAGCAGATCAGTATTTATTTATTTATTTATTTATTTATTTATTTATTTATTTATTTATTTATTTATTTATTTATTTATTTATTTATTTATTTATTTATTTATTTATTTATTTATTTATTTATTTATTTATTTATTTATTTATTTATGCTTTAGATCAAATATATTCCAGGTATACTTGAAGTTCAGTATAACCTAAGCGTCCGACTAGAGCAGTCGTGTTGAGTGGAGGGTCCCGGTAGAAGGAGAGGGGAGCGTAGGAGTGTAGTGCAGGGAAGTAGTGAAGTGTGTTTAGAAGATGATTGGAGCGGAGCAATACAGGGGCATCATAGGAAGATGGCAGGGAAGAAGGAAGCAAGAATTAGTGAAATTAGGAGGATGTAAAACTGAAATGGGAAAGAAGGAAGAGATGATGCTGGCAGCGGCGGTGATTATTGTAATGCTATGGATCGGGGGAGTTGAACTGAACCCAGGTCCGACTGGCAGTGGAAACATGAGTTGGAAAGACATTGAAGTGATCAAGAGGGTAGTTAGAGAGGTGGTTGAAGAAGTCTGCCCATTCGAGCAACTCAATAATATGATACAGGAGCAAACGAGGGAGTTCGACAGAATGAAGAAATGGTTTCGGGAAAAGGCTAAAGACACAACATCCCAAGTGAGGAACAATGCTGAAGAAGTTGCACAACTGAAAAAAAAGATAGGACGATTAGAAGAGGAAACGCTGAAACTTAAAGCAGAATTGGAAGCCAGTACAAATATAGGAGAAGGAAATGTCTGTTTATATATGGTGTGCCTGAGGAGAAGAAAGAGGACAAGGTGCTTACAATTTACAAAGTGGTGGACTTAATTCAAGGGAAAATGAAAATTAATTTTAGCGAAGTTGACATAGACGATGTGGAGAGAATAGGGAAAGTTAAAGGCAACAGGCCTATTAAGGTTCAACTGTTTTCCACGCTGATGGCCGATATTGTGGTTGGAAATGTGGGTAACATTCAGAGGGAGAAAATATGGATCAAGAGAGATATGGGAAGTGAAGGGATAAGGAAAGAAAAAATCCCCAAAAACAAATGATACGAGCTAGACTTCAAGGATTGAGAGCATTCATAAGGGGACAGGAGCTAATAGTGACAAACGGCTTCTGGAGTAGAATTTGGACTGTAAATAAATTATTGGATCTAGAAGAGAAGTTGAAACAAGAGGAAGTAACGGTGAGGAGTATGGTCAATAGCTTGGAAGTAAGACAAGTTGAAGACAGCATTGTTAGAGAAGACGGAGAAGGTGATAAGGAAAAGTCAAAGGGAAACGGTAAGATGAATGAGGAAAGACAGGGAGAGGTGCAAAGTGAAGGTGGGATCATAAACAGTGATAAGGAAGGAGTAGTGGATAAGGGGGCGAGATTAAGAAGAAACAGAGGTGCAGCTATTGAGACAGCCAGAGAAGGGGAAAGGCAGAGAATTGCATACAGGGAAGAAATGGAGACACAGAGTAAAAGAGAATTGGAAGAGGCAGCCCGTAAGAAGCTAGAGCAGAATATGTCCAGAGGGAGGAGCAAGAGTTTAAGAGATCTGTGGGGAATGATAAGCAAGGACGAGGGTACCGTAACACGAAGTAAAAACGTTAAAAAAGTAGTGATAAATAAGGGAATAGTGGTGAAAACAGGGTGGAAGCTTAAAGTGAGAGAGGTGTTTTTTAGTTATGTAAAAGTATGTGATTTATGAAACGCAATGTCTCTAGCTATCACAGTTGTTATATTGAAATGTATAGTGAGTGGTGTAATGATATTAATAGTAAATGTATCATGGAGGAGGTGGAATTGGTGTAATCATGGCCAAGATGTATTCTAAAATATGTAGATGATGAGTTAGAAGTGTTATTAATTGTGTAAAAATGTGTGGTTTAAGTGTGTTATGACGGTAAGTGTTCTATTAGGCAGATATAAACCAATTATTTTTTATTGATAGTGTGTTGGTATGATGAAATTATTTTTTGAAGGTGTTTTGCAGCTGTATTTATGGCAAGAGATTTGTATTGATAGATACTGAAGTGTGGATAATTATTAGGAAAATGTATAAGGTGGCCGAATTGGAGTTGTTTAGATATCACACTTGCTATATTGAAATGTATTGCGAGTGTTGAAATGATATTGAGGTGGAATTAGTGTATTGAATATAATGGTAAAGTGTGTTATGATGGTAAGAGAGCTGTATTGATACAGAATGAAGTGTGGGTAATTATTAGTGAAATGTAAGTGAATGGCGGAGCAGTATCTTGGTTGTTAAACGTGTGATATGAAAGGTATGAGTGAGGGTAAGTGAAGTATGATGGCTAAGAGTAAGCAAGTGAAGAATGGAAGGAAAGAGCGGTAGATGACAAGTGAGGTAGTGCCATGAAGTGGGGGAGTGGTGTCTTGATTGTTTAAACGTATGATATGAAGGATATTAGCGCTGATAGAAGATATAATGATGGCTAAGAGTTAGCAAGTGAAGATTGGAAGGAAAGAGAGATAGATGAAAAGAGAGGTAGTGTCATATGAAGATGATGTGATGGGAGTGATGGTGGCTTAGAGTTTAAGTCATTGTCGGATCAATTGTTTTGGAACGAATGTGTTGTATTTATAAGAGGATGATTGGCGTGGTACGAGGGTTGGTCATAGAGGGATCTGAGTCTATAAGTCTGAAGGATATGTGATGTAGTGATGATGTGGTTGACGGTTGATGGTAAAAGGTGAGGGTATATTGTGAGTATATAATTTAATATTATGATAAGTAGATTTAATTACTATATGATGAGTGGATCATGGCAAGAGAGTAATTGTAAATACGGTGTGATGTAAGGATGAGGCCTGCTGTTTGATTATGTAATTAACATAATGTGAGTGGAGTGTGGAAATGACACACAAACGGGACCGTGGTGTTATGTTACGGCTGAATCAGCGTACTGGACTACGTCAATGAGAATGGAAAATAGAAGTCATGGAATGTGCCAGTTACGCGAGTTCAGCCGGAAGGGAAAGTAGAGGCCTGTAAACCTCAAAGTGTCGACTATGCCGTTCTATTATTATTATTATTATTATTATTATTATTATTATTATTATTATTATTATTATTATTATTATTATTATTATTATTGTTGTTATTTTACACTAATTTTTTGCCTTTGCCATGGCGTATGCGATCACCAATAAGGGTTGCATCCGAGTTCATACGCCAATGTGTTGGGAGAAAGAATTCAGTGTTGATCATTTTAGTGTAATTTATTCTGGCTTTTAGGTTGTACATGTTATTTTTCTCACTTAACAGATCAACTGGGTAATTTACTGTACATCTGGAGAAAAATAATATAGAATAAAGAATATACTTGAAGTTGAAAAGCAAAGCGAAGACCAATCTATTTTACAGTATGCAAGACACAAATGCGCGAATAACTACAGTATATTATCTTCGCTGTGAGATCCAGGAACGCACTCATCTTCTGAAGCATCATATCTTCTACCAAATCATCTTTAAAAAGGTTTATTTTACCATCATGGTCTGCAGCATCTTCGACATTATCGGAAAAGTAAAGCTCAGGTCCACATAATTCTAGTAAAATCTTTTCATCGCTTTCTAGGTATGTATGTCTATCCCGTGTCCCGTTTCTGTACGGGGTCGGGTATAAAGTAGGATGAATCTTCGTAGCGAGTGTTTACGACCGGATGACTTTCTTGACTTCAACCTCATCACAGGAGTTAATGAGATGAAATGACTGGCGTGATATATGATAGTAGAAAGGGAGAGGGTGAAATCCGGTGCCGGCACATAGCCTACTCCCGTGGAATAACAACAGGGGGTCTACTCAAGGCTTAACGTCCCATCTAACGCACGAATCACCATCAACAGTGTCATATTCCCCGACTCTAGCCTATATGAACACTGTAGGGAGGTTTGAAATTTAATTGAGGTTTCTGGTAAGCAATCTAGTGGTTAGAAATTCCTACCATGCCGGCCAACATTCTGATGGAGAACATGTTTTCAACCAACGGGACTCGAACCGGCTAACCGCGGTGTCAGGCCATGTAGACTTGATCATGGCCACTAGGTGGGCTATCGCTTTCTAGGTGATCCATTTCAAAAAATCAACACTAAGTACAAAGTTAGGTATTAAAATAATTTTTAAAAACCAAACCAGTTACAATAAAATGTTTCCTTAAACGTACACTGTAATAAATAAATAAATAAATAAATTCAACATCTCGGTGAATACCATATTGATCATGTTGCCATCTCCCATGCCCATTACAGAACCATCCATGACGTTCAAGTCCGACGAGGGGCAAACATTGATTCGGATCATTACCTGACAAAAATCAAAATGAAATTTTCGCCGAAGAAAATTCATAAAAAAACATGACATCCCAAAATTTGATGCATCCAAAATTCAAGAAACTAAAATCGCGGAAGAATAGGATAAAGAACCAGCGAACAATTGAACGGACTTCTGCAGCATAATTATCAGATAAACCAAAGAACTGATTCCACTTAAAAAGAAAGCAAAATACCCCTGATGGCATTCCAACTGTGATCAAGTTATTATTGATCGCCGAATCGCATTTCAAATATACAAGAGACACAAATCTCCAGAAACCCTACAACACTTTCTCGACGTCCGCAAACAGGCAACTAGAATTACCAGGACAACTAAACGTAATTATATAATTAATCAATTTAAATCAATCGAGGATGACTTCAGAAATCACAACAGTCGAGCTTTTTTATAAAACTTTCGCGAACATAATTAAAGGTTACGTACGGTACCACAAAATTTTACCTTCAAGAAACAAGACGGAAGTCTAGCACTCACTAACCAAGAAAACTGTGAAGAACTAGCACGTTATTTTTCTGACCTCCTCAATTTCCCTGAACTACCTGAGCGATTCATAAACACATTCCCAGAAGATATAATAAGACCCGAAGTCAAACCGCCAATGCAAGAAGAAATTCATCACCACATCAAAAAACTCAAGAACGGAAAGACATCAGGAAATATGGAATCATCGCAGATCTATTGAAAAATTTAGGACCACAATCACTCCAGGAGATCGCACAGATCATTCAAGACATTTGGCGAAGTTAAAAAGTACCGAAGGAATGGAAATGCGCACTCATCCACCCACTCAAAAAAGAGATAAATCTGATGTAAATAACTACAGAGACATTTCCATCTTACCCACCGCTTATAAAATCCTCTTCGCCTGTATTTTACAACGTACGCAAGAACAACTCGAGCCCCTCATCGGTGAATATCAAGCTGGCTTCAGATCAAACAGATCAGCCGTCGAAGAAATCCTCAATCTGAATGAAATCCACCTTGAAATTTCGAGCCACGCGAAATCTCTCAACCATCTGTACATTTGTTGACTTCCGGAAGGCTTATGACTCCATTGATCGATAAACTCTTTTTAATATACTTGAAGAAAACAATCTCGATCCGAAGACAAGACGACTCATCCAACAAACTCTAACCGACACAATTTCCAAGGTCAAATTCATTGGAGAGATCTCTCAACCCTTTCCCATTAAAACCGGTGTCCGGCAGGGTGGGGGACGTTCTCCATTGCTGTTCAACATTATTTGTTATAAGGTCATCAAAGAATCGGAAAAAGAATTGAAAAGTCGCAACATCTGGAAACCTGTCATGTTAGGAAGAAAAAAGAATAATATCAACGTTACTTGCTTAGCCTTTGCTGATGGTTTGGCAATCCTCTCCGGAGATGAGCAGTCGGCAAAGACTTAAGTCCTCAAAGAATGTGCTGGGAAAGTTCGTTTACAAATCTCCTTCACAAAAACTGCATTCATGACTATAAAACACACTGAACCACAAACGCTGGTAACAAAATACGGCACAATAAACAAGGTTAATTATTTCAAATATTTAGATGAAAGAATACAGGTACAGAAAGAATAGCATAAAAACGCGTGAACTCGAAATGCGGAAAGCATATGGGAAAACCGCGAACATCTACAACAAAATAATGCATGAGCATTAACACAAAAAAATCGACATTACACGACGGTCGTCAAACCTGAAACACTCTATGCCGATGAGACCTTAAACCTCAATTATAAAGGGGATGTCGAAAATATCAAAAAAGCTGAAAGGAAAATCATCCGAAAAATCCTTGGCCCAAAACTTACAGATGAAGGATATCGCCTACAATCGCACATGATCACAGAAAAATACTCAAACATTGAAACAGATTTCCGTAAACGACGACTGAAATTTTATAGACACATCATGAGGCTAGATCACAACCGACTGACAAAGAAAATATTGATGTACTCACAAACATTAAAGATAACGATTAGGATCAAACGAGTCCAAACTGATCTCAATAACACCAACATCACACCTACAGATATCGAAGACAGAAACACTTTCAGACATAAGATCTACAATTGGGAAGTTGCTTCAGAAGATAAGCCCGGCAGATCTAGGAGAAAATGGACTGACGCACGTCGAGCTAAACATAGCGATATGATGAAAGAATTATTGAAGAATAAGAAAAATAACATCAAATCATAATCTGCTTTATGTGATCCTTTATGGGTCGAAACAAACTAACTAAATAAATAAATAAATAAACAAATAAATCGATCAATCATTCAATCAATCGACTGATCGATTAATCAAACAATCAATCATTTGATCAAAAATCAATGAATGAATGAATGAATGAATGAATGAATGAATCAATCAATCAATAAATAAATAAATAAATAAATAAATAAATAAATAAATAAATAAATAAATAAATAAATAAATAAATAAATAAATAAATAAATAAATAAATAAATAAATAAATAAATAAATCATCATTGTCTACATTTAGGACTGTCGTCCAGGTGATAGTTTGCCTATCGGTCGTTCACCTAGTTTTTTCTTAAATTATTTCAAAGAACTTCGAAATTTACCGAACATTTCCATTGATATATTATTCCAGTTCAAGTTCATCTTCCTACAAATTAATATGTTCCCCAATTTGTCCTCTGGAATTGCCATTTTGGAACTTAATGCTCCAAACATGCGTTCTGAAATACATGTGGATTTCAATCGTCAGAGATTGATGCGCCAACTGAAAGAGAAGGAAAATCGAAGAATATTCGTGGTAGTCGAAGGCTATAACGGTTGCAAATACCAAATTATTACGGAACAAGTTTCCCTGGTTCACCCACTGCCGCGGTGCACGGTTCCGTGGTTTTAATGGTAAAACGGTATAATATTTACGTACCGTACTTTAAAATAGCAGTTTGTCACTGCAGGATTAGAAAAAATGTTTACCCTGCACCTGAGGAGGAACAACATGGATTTAGACCTCATAGATGAACTGCAGACCTCATTTTTGCCACCAGAATGTTCTATGAGAAATATTGGGAGAATGGTAAAACACTTATAACTATTTTATGGGCATCGAGAAAGCATATGATCGTGTACCACGCAGGTATATATGGGAATGTTTGAGTCATAAGAAAATGCCTGATGGTATCGTAGTACAAGTACAACGATTATATGATGAAAGCAAACGGTTGTGTACAGGTCCAGGATGGAAAGTCAGGCTGGTTCGAAACGAAAAGTGGAGTCCAGCAACGGTCTTTCTCCACTCTCTTCAGAATCATAATTGATAAAGTTTTAAAAGCGGTTAAAATAAAGGATTCAAAACTGATGGCCTGTCTTTTTCTGATGATGTATTGGTATGGGGTGAGACGAAATTGGAAATACAAGCCAGACTGAATCCTTTGCACGATGCTTTTACAACCACAGGTCTTAAAATCAGCAAAACCAAGACAGTTGGCTTTGTGATAAGTAGAAACTTTCCAACTGTTTATCTAAGAATTGGTAGTGTTCTGTCTACAGATAATACCATACATCAAGAGATTAGCAGCAGAATACAGAAAGCTTCCAGATTCTATCACACTGTATGTCAAATACTTTTGGACGAACCATTTCCGTTAGTTTTCAATATCAGCTTGTATAGAATATATCTAGTGCCTACATTGACGTGTGGTCTGGAAGCAGCAATACTCACTGGGCCAACAAAGAGTCGTCTTCGGGCAACAGAAATGTTCTTCCGCTTTTATCTACAAAATATATTTATAGACTCGCTGAAAAAGAAAATGTCTGGTAACAAAGTTATACCTGAAGAAAATTGGCCGTAGGCTGTCACTGTTGTAACGACCGCGGTGTTCTGAGGGTTTCGTAGATTTATTAGAAACAAGACAAATATTATGTGGATAATAAATGTCATCACGACAGCTAACCTCCAACTGAGCGCGCGAGTTTTTTTTGGGGGGGGGGGAGAAGCCCGCTCCCGCCGCGTGGCAATCAACTCAATCTACATTGCCTCTGACATGCTATTCATTTCTGAGCAGAAAAGAGATAGCAGGGAAGAGTGGGAAGTAATAAAAGGAGTATCTGCCTATTTCCATGTCAAACGTGCTACCAAGACCAGAGTTTGTGTTGGGTATTTGGTGTTGAAAGGTGTTGTGGTGAGTCAACACTGCACCATCTTACAACAGAGTATGCGTGTGACGTCACATATTTAGTATAAATTTCGCCTTACCTTGAAGAAATATTCCATGAAAACTACGTCTCATATTTTCAATTTTTGTTTGTAACAAGTAGCCTCTTTTTTTATCTGCCAATTGAGATATTAAACATAATCGTAAGTTGAATACTCTAGCCGATATACGCGTTCCATACAAACACTAACAGCGTCTTAAAATGTTCCTTTCCATGTACCCGTTGTCGAGGAACAAGTCTACGTCAAAACAAAAATGGATACAATAAGGAATATGGATATCCCACATCAGCGTGGACTGGAAAGAAGCCTACTGGAGACCCTACACCTGAAGATATTGCAATGGTATGGTCACATGAAAAGGACTCCTCGAGCATACTTCAGTCGCAGTGTTCCTGGGAAGAGACCAAGAGGAAGACCTCGTGATGTTTGGGAAAAGCAGATTTTCAAGGATCTTCAAATTAGAGATGTAAACTGGCATCGCTTATATGAACACCACCTGTGGATAGACAGGACAAACTGGAGGAGGCTCGTACGTAACCGCACCCGGCTTGCTGAAGATAATTATGATCATGATAAGATGTAAATAGAGCGTGGTGTATCGGAAGCATGGATTGCAATGAAACATGGTAGAATGATCAAATAAGACATCAAAACATCGCTGCACGCCTGCCATTGTTTCATAGACATGTCAAAATCAGTGATTCTGATAATGAATTCGGCAATTTCTTTGTTTGTGCTAATGAAAGATTTCATTAAATAGCATGCACGTTTATAAATAGATACCAAGATCCCATATTACATAATACTTTAGCTTCCATTATAAACCATACAAACATAATTATATTGATATATTTACATGTTAGTAAAATTTTACTAGAGTGTGAAATTCTAATAAAATTGTCTAAATCTTTAAAATAAAACTGTCGGTATATTTGTACAATGCTCATATTACCGTAAGCTAATTGCTCCAAGCTGTTAAACCAGTTTTCAGGAACTAATTATAACACTATCGTTAATTTTACAGAATAATTTATAATTCTCATTGAATTTAGGATTATTAATTGATAATCCGTCAAGTTTCATTGAAATCTGTCTGGTACAATCCGCAACAGATCCTTTGTTAGACGGATTAGAATGATAAGAGAATTCAGCTGAGTGCAGATCTAACATGTCCACCAGGATTCTTTCAAATGCCCGCTTGAACGACATGATATGATCTGAATTCCCTTTCGGCCAGGATAGAACTTCAGGTTTTGCGCACAAGAAGCTTACACGCTGACCACCGGTCACCGGCACCTGTTTCTACGGTGCATACATGAATTCTGAATGAGATACAATCTGTTAATTTTCAACAGTCAATAACATTTCGATGGCTTACTTCTAAAACCTCGTATCTCACACAATGATCTCCCCATCTTTTATTTCCTTTAAGACTGGTTCCGCCTGCTAGCTACATATGGATATGCACTCCAGGTGCACAATTTTCGTTGTGTTCATTTTCCTATGCCAATGTGTAAAAGAAACTGAACCTTAAATGCATTGTACTGTAGGAGAGCGTAAATTTACCAGGCAAACATCATCCCTACAATACGGTGTGCTAAGGTTCATTTCGTTTACACATTAGCATAGAAAAATGATCACAACGAAAATTATTCTCATGGACTGCATATAAATATGTGGCTGGAGGGCGTGACCAATCTTAAGGAATATAATGGGTAGGAAGAGCATTGGGGCATACGAGGTTCTAGAAGTAAGCCACTGATTTGTTCTGTTTTTAATATTGATTATTTTATTTAAATCAAGTAGCAATATATGATTATCTCAATAGCTTGCCAATTGCAATAATTGATTTTTAGATTTGATTTTTGGTCGGTAATTCTGGACATGCCTTGTATGTCTTTTCCCTGCAAGAGTACATTCAGCTTAAACACTTCAATTTACCTTACTTATTTCTGGAATCACCAGAGGCACCCTGGTTTATTTTAGATTTGGCCAGAGCCGTCGGTAGTGGAACTTAAGTCATAACAACAGAAAGTCAACAGCTGTGGATTGAATAATTTCGTTATATTAATAATATTATGAAACAAAATACCTGCCATTGAAAAACAGGCCTCACCATAGCTGGCTTTCCTTAAAAGCAGGTCTGAATATAATCCTGTGGTCAGCACGATGGATTGCACCAGTCTTCGACACCTGATGATGGAAAGGAGAAAATGCCTTAAAGAGGAACACAACGGATACGGAACGAGGAACAGTCTTCATTCGAAAATAATCGCATGGGGCTGTATCGCGAGTTATCACGTCGAATACTTAACGGCCTGACAGGTATTGATGATGATGATGATGATGATGATGCTTGTTGCTTAAAGGGGCCTAACATCTAGGTCATCGGCCCCTAATGATACGAAATGAGACGGAATGTAATCACAAATTAAAAGTCCAAAATTCTCCACTGACCAGAATTCAAAACGTGAGGACGAAGAATGAATGGATGGATATGAATTTAAAACAATCAGTGGATCCGACCCGCAGTGCCTCACATTCACAGAAACTGATGTTGAACAGTAGTATTACTGACCCAGGGACTGCTTCCAAAGCACAATACTGAATCGATGATGCTTGCAGTCTAAAGAGGTCCTAAATCAAAGTCATCGCCCCCTCATAATGGTATTTATCGCTAGGAAAGTAGAACTATGGTATTTGTCATGGTGCGGTACTAACCAAAAGTAACGTAGACTCACAGTATTCCACCCATTATGGTACTACTCACAGGTAATGAAATTCGAACATGTAATACAGACCTACGCTGTTTCGCACATAGCGCCGCCATTTACAGGCTACGCAAACCTATGGTGTTCATCACGAAAGTGTACTAACCACAGGGACTCGTAATATCCCGTGGTGTTCCTCATATAGTGGGTACTAATCATAGGCAAGCCAGAACCATGGTGTCACTCACCCATGGTGTCGCTCATATAGTGGTACTAATCACAGGTACTGTAAAAGCCGACAGAGCACTCTAAGTGCGGGCTGACCACACGGTGCTCCTGCGTGTTACTAATCACAAACCTATTGCGTACCTAACATAGTGGTACTACGCGCAAGTAAAAGCGACCCATGGTATTCCCCGCGTGGTGGTACTAATCACAAGTAGTTTCATGGTTCTAATACAATAATCTCTTGGTCACCCATTTTAGGCGCCTCTGACGACAGGCAGGGGATACCGTGGGTGAATTCTTCGTCTGCGTCCCCCACCCACAGGGGGTTGTGTGTTTGGTCCGCGAGAGCTATTTTATTTCGCAAGCCGGTTAGGACTCCCGTATCCGTCACCTGGGACGCGCCACATTGAAGTATTACCTCCAGCCCCGCTACGCCAGCGTAGTAGGTTCGTGGCTGACAGGTATTGTCGAAATAAAGTAGCCTATCTAGTCGGTGTGAGTATATTGTTGACATTTAATTTTAAATAAATGTACACACATTCAAGATGAATTCGATGTACTGTAGTATTATGAGAAGTAAATTCATATCGTCACAGTTAATCTAAAACCTCGTCTCCAGAAATGTAAATTGTATTGAAAGAATAAAAATATTCAACGTAAATTTTCGTTAATAATGAGGAAAAACTAATAAATCATCATCATCATCATCTGTTTATCCTCCAGGTTCGGTTTTTCCCTCGGACTTAGCGAGAGTTCCCACCTCTACCGCCTCAAGCGCAGTGTCCTGGAGCTTCAGACTCTTGGTTGGGGGATACAACTGGGGAGTATGACCAATACCTCGCCCAGGCGGCCTCACCTGCTATGCTGAACAGGGGCCTTGTGGAGGGATGGGAAGATTGGAAGGGATAGGAAGCGGCCGTGACCTTAAGTGAGGTACCATCCCGGCATTCGCCTGGAAGAGAAGTGGGAAACCACGGAAAACCACTTCCAGGATGGCTGAGGGGTGAATCGAACCCACCTCTACTCAGTTGACCTCCCGAGGCTGAGTGGACCCCGTTCCAGCCCTCGTACCACTTTTCAAATTTCGTGGCAGAGCCGGGAATCGAACCCGGGCCTCCAGGGGTGGCAGCTAATCACGCTAACCACTACACCACAGAGGCGGACAATAAATTTCATAATAATTATTTTTCTTTCCCGACCTCTTTTTCATTATTTGAGGTTGGCACTGTGTCGATTAAGTCCATTTTACGGCCGCATGCCCTTCCTGACACAGGCCCTATGTGGAGGGATGTTTTCAGTACTGCATATTTCTGGTGGTATGATGTGTTGTATGAGAAGTGTATTAAGACGAATACAAACACCAAGTCTCTGAACCATAGGGATTAACTACACGTTGTTAAGATCTTTGGCGCGAGCGGGAATCGAACCCGGGCCCTTTCCCATCCCATCGTCGCCGTAAGACTTATTTGTGTCGGTGCGGAGTAAACAAATTGTAATATATATATACAGGATGAAGCGAAATTCGCGCACTCGGGCGTCGCAGCGCGACTCCTCACATGCCAGCAATAAAAAAAATGTCTCTCACAAAAGTTCGTCCTGGGAGTATATCCGGCAGAAAATGAACGTTGAAGAGCGGCAATCTGGCCACACTGTAACCACATGTAGGGTATCTATCTGTGTCAGCACGTCGTAGCCGTGCGGTACGGTTGGTGCAGTGGGCAGAATTTTGGGTTAACATGCAGGAAGTCGAGGGTTCGATCCTGGGTTGAGGCGCACTTTTTTATTTGTTAATTTCCATCGGACATTACGTACTATAATACAGTGAGACACCGTTTCTTGGTTCACATGTATCCTACTTCACAAAATTTAGTAGCGCTGAACACGTTGTAACGCATCTAGTAGATGAAGTGTTGCGAATAAATTCAAGTCCACAAAATGGAAAGGGCGTCTTTCAAAGCTGACCAATGAAAACGAATGTTCGTCCATTTCTAGGATCGTAGTAATTAAGTGCAAATGGTTTCTAGAGGAACCGCTGCAATCGCTGTTGACGATTAAGATGCCAGATACCATACCACCTGGACTGCACTTACGTAATAAGAAACATACGCCTCAACCCAGAATCGACCCGTCGACCTCCTGCATGCTAACACAAAACTAAATCCACTGCACCACCTGCACAGCACGACCAACGTGTGCTGACAGAGGTAGTTACCATACATGTGGTTACAGTGTTGCCAGATTACCACGCTTCAACGTCCTTTTCCTCCCGGATATACTTGCAGGACTAACTTTTGTGAGATACATTTTTTTATTGCTGGCATGTGAGGAGTCGCGCTGCGACGCCGGAGTGCGCGAATTTCGCTTCACCTTTTATATATAATGTCCAAGTCATGAATTTACTAGGTTTTGTCTTAACACATTAACACTTAGAATCTCGTATATCCGTCACCAGGTCTCTGATTAACAGAAATATGCGCTTTGCAGTATGTGTGCCTTTGAATTTTATCGTCAGCACGACAATCGGAATGTATTGCATCATCAGGTTCCATAGACATATGAGGATCAATATTTTTCATTGCCTTCTCAAAACATCTATTTCGATGGCTCTGGAGTTGCGAGGTTTTGCGATAACAACGACGATGTATAGCAAGAAATCGACGTCAATATTTTCCAATAGGCAGATAATCTAGATTGAAATGCATTCCCATGAAGATTAGAGTGCGTAAGTCATCATCATCATCATCTGTTTACCCTCCAGGTTCGGTTTTTCCCTCGGACTTAGCGAGGGACCCCACCTCTACCGCCTCAAGGGCAGTGTCCTGGAGCTTCAGACTCTTGGTCGGGGATACAACTGGGGAGTATGACCAGTACCTTGCCCAGGCGGCATATATAATTATATATGCTGAACAGGGGCCTTGTGGAGGGATGGGAAGATTGGAAGGGATAGGCAAGGAAGAGGGAAGGAAGCGGCCGTGGCCTTAAGTTAGGTACCATCCCGACATTCGCCTGGAGGAGAAGTGGGAAACCACGGAAAACCACTTCCAGGATGGCTGAGGTTGGAATCGAACCCACCTCTACTCAGTTGACCTCCCGAGGCTGAGTGGACCCCGTTCCAGCCCTCGTACCACTTTTCAAATTTCGTTGCAGAGCGGGGAATCGAACCCGGGCCTGCGGGGGTGGCAGCTAATCACGCTAACCACTACACCACAGAGGCGGACGAGTGCGTAAGTTCAAGCCTTTATATCCCCTTGAATGTGTTTTACAAACATTTTCAAGCCATTCATTGTCCATACGTCGCGATATTTGGCGAAAGGAAATTTTCGCACTTCTTTGCACCAATTTTCACAAATATTCACTATTTGAATTTTTCTCGTCGCATATTTTTAGAAATCACTGAGACAAATCAAGTGACACCTTACACGACGTGGTATCACCCCAGATCCCGGAACCACACCAAATGTTAGCGACACGGCGATTTTTGTACCTTAATACGATGGCGCTATTACAACATCTCATGATGTCGGACCTGGGCCAGACCTTTACAGTGAGATATTGAGCACTGTCATTACACGTGTTGTCTAGAAATATTGTAATTTCGATGATAAAACTTCTACGGCCACCCACGCATGCTTTTGAAGCTATTGAACGAAGGAGTGTAAGATGAAGGGAAGGCTCGTACAAGGCTGGGAGGTAAATGTTTCCCTTGGCACAAGCCTATACCGTAGTGATAGGAAGAGTTCAAGGAGAATATGAATTCCGTCCTTGAGGAATAATTATAATTTTCGGAATGAGTGACCGATTGAGGTAGGGTAGGGTTTATTTACTGTTTTATCTTCAGTCTGCCGAAAATAGTTTTGAATAAATAAATTTATAACCTACCTGAAAAAGAAAACAGATGGTGAACAGAATTATATATGAAAATGGAATAATTAAAATAGAATGATATGTTTCGGTCTTGAAAGAACATCATCAGAATCAATCAAAATCACATTTAAATATATTTAGAAATGTATAAATACTTTTGTTTAATTCTGTTTAAAACCTTAAAACTTGATATTGAGAACTTACTTTAGTGAAGACCTCACTTCTCTCCGCTCTACCATAGAATGCAAGTTGTTGCAATACCGGTACTCCGTCGTGGGCGTGAGTCTGTGAGTTATAAATCGTACAAAACTGAAAAGAGATGGCTTCAGATATAAAAAAAGAGAAAAAACGAGTGAGGTAGCCACAATCTTCTCAAATGGCCGCAGCACGAATCACGGCCAACGTATATAATTTTTGAATGAAAATTCATACCCCTCAGGTTCAGATTCCACATGAAACTTTAGATCCTTTGGCTATGAATATGATATAAACAGTAACGTAAACCTACTACATGGTTTAATAAGTAATGTACACTCATGTTTTTCTCATTGGAGGCTTGTTTATTTGCTATAGGGAATATACCATGCTATTCCCCAATGCATTACCCACAAATGCCTTTTATTTGGCACAGTCTCCGTTCAAATCTATGGCATTCCTCCACCGAGATGTAAGAACCTGTGTAGCGCTGCGGTACCATACAGCTGGTTTCCTTCTCACAAAGCCCCGTCCGGACTTTGCCAGTGACCTCCTCACTTCAACGGAGTGCATATTTAAGCCGACCAAACAAATAAAAGTCAGATGGTGCTCGATCTGGGCTACAGAGTGGATGAGAAAGAATAGGCCACCCAAGTTTTGCGATTGCTTCTGTGTTTCCTTGCGTTCTCACGTTGAGAAGAAGAGATTATATAAAAGCCGAGATGAAGACATAGTTTTGCTAGAAGTGATGGTACAGATTCGCTCTGAGCTGAACATTCCCACCATTTTATTCCTAAAATATTACATAATGTACTGTATATACAATTGGGAAACATATTTGGGTTTTCAAGGTATAATAGAGTAAGATACTTGTATTTTCGTATTCTACAATCAAATGTATCAACTATGAAGATTCCTTCTTAAGACAGCAATTACCATATTCGGCACAACAACCTTTACTCTTCGGAGTTCTTCAGCCGATCTGTTGATAAATCACTCTTTTATCTTTCGGATTCTCATCAGAGGGATCACAATATACAGGGTGTCCTTGAAAAAGGTTCCAATATTTGCAGAGGAGGCAGCACGCAACAAACGAAGGAAAACAGGTCTTATAACCATCGATCGCAAACCCAATATCTTCGGAGTTATGGTTCGTTATAACTATGATCACTATGTCTTTGATCTACTCTTCACAACATGTGTTCGATGTGGCCGCCATCTACTGCAGTGCAACCTTCCACCCTAGGTCACGCATTCGTTGGAACAGCCCTGGCTGTTGCCGGATTGAATCGCAGGCATTGAACACACGTTCGATACAGCAGACACTATGGTCTTTACATGTTTTCAAAGTCAAAGATATAAAGGGTTAAGGTCAGGCAAACGGGAAGGCCACAATGTTGGCCCTTCTCGACCAATTCATCGCTCATGGAAGACCCGTGCTAGGTGTCGCCTAACCCTACGATGAAAATGGGCCTGTGACCCATCATAATAAGACCATAACACAACATGCTAGTAGGTTTACGACCAATGTTTAGGTCCGTTTTTTTATTACATAGACCCTCCTTAAATTATTGGAACGATGTGATCGTTGATAGTAGTGGTAGCGGACCATAACTCTAAAGATACTGGGTTTGTGACCAATGTTTTTAGGACTTCTTTTCCTTCATTTGTTGCGTGATGCCTCTTCTGTAAATTTTGGAACCCTTTTCAAGGACACCTGTATAATATAGGAATGAGTAAAATCAGTGTATTTAGAGAACATGAATATATTTTCACAGCTGTACAGACAATGACAATAATGTTTTCAACAATAGTATATGGTAGATGAGAAATAGCGTAAATGATCTTACAATTATTACTTGGGCTCATTGACAGTGATAATTAGCTTCGTACATAAACTCCTGTAATAATAATAATAATAATAATAATAATAATAATAATAATAATAATAATAATAATAATAATACTAATAATAATAATAATGCACGAATTTAATGTAATATTGGTGAAATTATTAAGGATCATTAGGCATACTGGAATGAAAACACTGATTTAAAGCGTTCTTAATATAAGGTACAATACGGACAATATCTAGAAGTACCATTTTACTTCTCAAATAATAATTCCACTGAGGAGTGGAAGGAGATTTTGTGTTGTTTCACCACTGTCAGTGTCAGTAATGGAAGTCATTGCACTCGGAGGCGGATGAAGCACATATACAATGAACATATCACTCATTGCACACATCTAAAACAAAGACTAGATAAATTGGTATACTATTAAACAGAAACTATCGATTCAGTTCAAGTTCGACATTGTTCCTATACGAACTAGCATTCTTCAGCAGTTAGACAGAGCCGTGCTATCCTTATTTCCACTGACTGTAATCTAAATCTTATTCGGCGGAACCATATTGGAAATAATAATGGAAAACAATAGTCTGCTACACTTCTCTGTCCCACAGCAGAAATCCTGGTTTAAGAATTCGATTTCATCTGAAGACTTCAATCTGATTTTACTGCATCAGTTATCGAGTTGAACAGCAAAGGAACGCGGTAAGGAACACATATCCTAGTATTTCCTTTGCAAGATACTTCACTGTCTAAGAGGATCTGCGCTAAGTCCATTTCATGTACTTCTCACTGCGATGATCTACGTCAGTTTGCTTATCACTGGGCGCTCCTGAATTCGTGATTTCCAGTTTCCCATTATCTCTCAGCAAAACGAACACCACACTGGAAAAGAAAACCACACAACATTTATTAATATGACCCCCAAAAAGAAGCAATATATTTAATAGCACTCTCTATGATAAAAAAAACACTAACAAGTTACCAAACAACGAAAAATTCCCCACAGGTCTGATATCTTGGGAAACGTGCTTAGAAATCGCGGGCTTTGACTAAATCTATAACTAGTTCACGTATTATGTGCTAGACTCTTCTGATATCTGTTTTATCCATATTCTCCCAGTCAACTATTACTTCAATTTGTCTTCATAGTATCAAGTTTGTGACTCGTACGAAGTCTTCCATTTTCTTTCTGTCATCGACAGTCTCACTCATCATGAAGTTAGAACACCCTTCACCCACACCCTTCCTCCTCGTAAGTTAATATTATGAAAGGTAGATAATAATCTTCTTGAGTTACCTTTTAAGCGATTCATACACTTGCAGTATTACATTATTACTGACACTAGTAGGGAAATACTAACGAAATGATGCAGGGCTTCTTCTTCTTCTTTTTCTTCTTCTTCTTCTTCTTCATGGGGTGTCTATCCGATTCATACGTTGGCGATCAGCATGGTACCGGTAACCCATCCTCTAACTGTAACTGATCTGAAAAGTCCCTCCAAATTTGTACTGAACCATGTTCTCAAGATCTTCAGCCAAGACGTTCTTCTTCTTCCAGATACTCTATTTCCTTCTATCTTCCCCTGGAGAATCAATTTTAGCAAAGAATATATTTGCTTGTTCCTCATGACATGCCCTAAACACTCCAGATTACGAGATTTTACTGTCAAAAGAATCCTTTCTGCTTTCCTATTCTTTCCAGAACAGTGTCATTGCTGAAACGGTTTGTCCAAGAAATCCTGAGTATCCGACGAAACAGTAACAATAATCTTCCAGTTTCTCACTCGATGTATTATGTCAAGGTCCAGGACTCAACTTCATCCAATAGTAGGCTACTGGGAAGACTTAACATCTCAATAGTCTTCTTTTTTTTACAATGGAGGGATGGAGGATACCGACAAACATCTAGATTTCTTGAAGTAAAACTATTAGTATCGTTCTGGAGCGGGGAAAATCTGACAGTATTTTATCCTTGAGCATTCGTCAATATTATACTATTGTTAGTATTTCCGTCAGTTATCCAGAGATGTTGTATGGATTATGCATGATGGAAGACATGTGTGAAGAAGTTAGCGTGGAGGAAGAAGTAGAACATGTGAAGGAATGTAGTGTACGATGTAAGAAAGAACGTAAACTTTTACAAAGCTTTATTCAACTGTACGAAACTGTAGCTGAACTAGTCTTCAGAACCTTGTCCGGTTAACAGATATCCCAAAGTTAGTTCCAGCCATTTTTCAACTGAAGCACATCTTCATTGCCTTGTGTTACTTGCCGTTAGAAATTACGTTACCATATTCATAAGCATTCTGAAGTTGAATGTCCTCATCAACAAATAATTCCGGTCAACATTGGCATAGGTAAGCTGAATTTCTTGTACAAAATTTACTGTGGATATTTTTGTGCTTTAAAGCCTGTCTTTTATCCACCATTTATGGATTAATGTTCCGTAGCAAACAATAATATTAAAAGCCAATCAAACCTTTTTCTTATCATTCTTATAGGGTTCAGGCATAAGCAAAGGCAACTTCTTTCTTTTTCTTTTATCACGAACGAGAGATCTACCATAGAGGGGAATGAGGAGCGAAAGGTGCTATGGAATGTAGGAATAATGTTGAGTAGATTTTCCAAGAGTAGGCTATAAACTGTCAGCCATGAAATCCTTGTGCTACATGTTCATTCTCAGAGAGTACAGTAAACCCTCAGAGTAGTCCCGTGCGTTGTCCACAACACGTTGACACGATGCGGTAGACGTCGGACACCAGTCGCCTGCCTATGTGTAAATTTTTCATTCTCATGTTTCACAGCGTTGACAACGTCTCTCGTGTCCCAAACCGTCTCCCACGGAATGTTTCTTTCACTTTGGGGTGAGGTCAAAATCTCACGGAGACAAGTCCGGTGAGTATGGCGGGTGTTCCATTACTTGCCTCGTTACATCCATTCTGCACGGAGTCTGACTCACTACTGCTGTCCCATCGCCCTGTGCGTGGCATCTGTCCAACGCACCGCCATCTCGTGCTGTGTCCATGTACTGTGAGTGGCATGCAAATAAGAGGGGGGAAAACATAATTGCAATGACTTAAGCCCCAATCCTCGCATTTCATTACTAGAACATAACAATTCCTTATTTACTTCATTCTCTATTAATCTGCTTAACCTCCAGGGTTGGTTTTTCCCTCGGACTCAGCGAGGGATCCCACCTCTACCGCCTCAAGGGCAGTGTCCTGGAGCATGAGACATTGGGTCAGGGGATACAACTGAGGAGGATGACCAGTACCTCGCCCAGGCGGTCTCAACTGCTATGCTGAACAGGGGCCTTGCGGGGAGATGGGAAGATTGGAAGACAAGGAAGAGGAAAGGAAGCAGCCGTGGCCTTAAGTTAGCTACCATCACGGCATTTGCCTGGAGGAGAAGTGGGAAACCACGGAAAATCACTTTCAGGATGGCTGTTGTGGAACTCGCACCCGCCTCTACTCATTTGACCTTCCGAGGCTGAGTGGATCCCGTTGCAGCCCTCGTACCACTTTTCAAATTTCGTGGCAGAGCCTGGAATCGAACCCGGGCCTCCGGGGGTGGCAGCTAATCACACTAACCACTACACCACACAGGAGGACGAATACTTATTACTGGATTATATTATTATTTCATCAGCTAACCGTCTAGGGTTTGCTTTTCCCTCAGACTCAGCGACAGATCCCACCTCTACCGCCTCAAGGGCAGTGTCTTGGAGCGTGAGACATCTGGTCGGGAGATACAACTGGGAAGGAGGACTAATACCTCGTCCAGGTGGCCTCACCTGCTGTGTTTGAACAGGGACCTTGTGGGGAATGGGGAGATTGGAAGGGATAAGCAAGGAAGAGGGGAGGAAGCAGCCGTGGCCTTAAGTTACGTACCATCCCGACATATGCCTGGGGAAGAAGTGGAAAACCACTTTGAGGATGGCTGAGGTGGGAATTGAACACCCTTCTACTGAGTTGACCTCCCGAGGCTAAGTGAACCCCGTTCCAGTCCTCGTAACACTTTTCAAATTTCGTGGCAGACCCGGGAATTGAACCCTGGCCTCCGGGAGTGGCAGCTAATAATACTATCCACTACACCACAGAGGGGGACACTCGATTGCATACTTTCTAAATTTAAAGGGGCAGCTGGTTCATCCGATGGAATACGAATATAAGATTTGTATGGATAGTTATGCATGTATTAGTTGTATGTAAACAATGCAATATACAGATGGAGATTTACACTTGGGATACAGTGCAGTACAATCAAGTTTGGAGATGTCATGACACAAAATGCCATTAATTACCAAATTCTACTATAGGAGAAGCAAATGTTCGCGTTGTTATTGTTATTTGATATTCAAGCTAAAATTTTAGAGTACAATCTTCTGTGTTAACTACGGTAAAATACTTTAGAATTTGAGAAAATATTTATATTTATTCTCACAAAAACGTCCTATAAAAATGTAAAATTCAACAGAAATTATCAATAGATTAATTAAGATGGCACTCACCTAAAAGTCACTATAGAAGGCAGAGTAAGACCAGCACTCAACAGGTAGAACGCTCCGGGAAATACACTGAGTGTTTGTAGGTACACCGTATTGTACAGTGGGAATACCACGATAGGAACTAGAGCTTCCGTAAGACTCAAGATCGAGTTCACCTGACCTGGAACAGACAAAGCACGACAATATCAGAGCTTCTGACTTCATAAACTTAACTTATACTGCATTACCATAATTGTCCATAAATGGCAAAAGGTAAGAAATCTTGGTTTAATATTTGACGAACATCTGCCCTGGTCTACCCTAACTGTACATCCGTGAGAGGCTTCGGTTGGAAAATAATTATATTTGCAGAACTGACCACAAGTACAAAATTAGAAGGAATTTTAGCCGAAGCGATTGGGGTAAATTTTCATTCATTGGGAAGGGCGTGAAGGAGTGGAACAGTTTACCAGGGGTAGTGTTTGATCCTTTTCCAAAATCTGTACAGATATTCAAGAAGAGAATGAACAGCAACAGAGAAAATAAATGAAATGTTAGAGGGCATTCGACCAGTGCAGGATATTGTAAATAAAAAATGTGTGTGATTAAATTAATTCCATCCCCTGGTCTATGGAGTTTGGACAGCCCAAGTAAGGGACTGCCTGTAGGGGTGAAGTACAGTGGGGACTTCGAGGGCCCTGGGACCACTACGGTAGCTGTGAAGGCCCTTCAGGAACTCTGAAAAGTGGTGGCAAAAGGAGCTCTGGTTAAGACGCAGCAGGTCGTTATGCTACTTAGGTTCCAAAATTGGTAAAATATAAATATGTAAATAAGTTTGTAAGTACAGGAGATATTATAAGTATATTTTTTTAAACAATAAAAATTTATTAAGGATGATGTGTGTGTTTAATAGAAAAAATTATTAGTGTAAGTTGTATAATATTGTATTCTATGAAAATTTTCTTCTTCTTTTTTTAATTTAAAATTTAGTGCTTGACAATAATGCATTTTAGTGCACCATTTGCCACCGAGGTAGACACCTCATTTGCAAATAAAGAGATTTGATTTGATAACTTATGTGTATGTAGAAAAATATACGGAACGCTGCACTTTGCTAGTAGCTTTAAATTCACTTTCCCCATCAAACTAAAGAAAGTTCTAGTTGAATCTTGCTGTGTGTTTGACAGACTAGAAAGTTTTTATTGCATTTAATTAAGTTGGCACTGGAAAATATGGCTTCATTCTTAACAAATTTCAAAGATGACTGTGAGGCTTGAGTACCATCCTGAAAATGGATTGCCCAGGCTGTCGAGATGGTCGAGGGAGGTACCCAGTAGTTAATCCTCAAAACAAAGGGACTTGGGAAGAAGGAATGTATGTACCACATACAGCACAGTACATACCCTTGCATTATAAACCGTCTAAAATAGGAAGTTTAATATACAGTTTTGATAAACGATCCATTAGGAGGATTAGAAATTTTCCCTTTAAGGCCATACTTTGGCTTTTGTTTCCGCGTTCGACAGTTTCCGCTTAATACAAATGGCTTCCATTCTATTGTACGTTCAAGTCAAGGGACTGGCATATTTTTTTCGTTTAAGGCACGTTTTCGTTTAACAGAGGATCGGTTAGACAGGTTTTACGGTATTATGATTTTATTTGCTTTCACAATTCTTTGAATATTCAGGCGACTATGGAGTACAGAATACATTCAAGGAACTCTCTTCCAATCGTAAGAGACAACTAAACATATACTTCCCCAGAAGCTTTCAGCTTGAAATTGTGGAGTGGTGACAATTAGACTTGCAGCTAAGCCCGACATTGCTTCCAATATTGCTATAGTTCATTCCACGTTAAGAAAACAGTATTACTCTTATGGACCTAGAAGGAGTGAACACACCCCTTCTGAGACACCAATTGTAGTGTGTTATGAAAGATGGATAAAAAGAATGAGGCATTTTTGCCCGTGAGTTATTGCAATAACTACATAACATTTTCTTTTTCGTAGGGAGGAAGCACAATGGCGCAAACAGCCATCGCTTCGTTGACTTCCTTCATTTTCCTTCTTCTGTGTTCCTCTGGCACAAGCCTGTGTAGTCCCTCACTCCATGAATCGCCGGCAGCTCACTTCTGTAGTGAAGTCATCTACAGTATAGTTGGGGACAAAACATGACGGCCTCAGTTCCTAGAAGCGAGCTGGAAGCCGGTAGTCAATCACACCATGCACCCTGCTGAGTTAAAGAGTTCTAAGTGATCCTTGTTTGTTTTGGAAAGGCTGCCAAACCACTTCCTTCCTCACTCTCTGTAGTATTTGCCCTTTCTTCGTGTAGAGTGCAGTAGCCTATTTGGCAACTCTGGCTGCAGTAGAGGTAGTAAACCCTATAAGTCGCTAATAGAAACCGAGCTGCCGCCGGAAGTAGTGGTGTAAGACGAGGTCGTCATGATTTGTTCCCAACTTCTTTGTTGCGTGTGTGTTTTAGGCTTTAAGTCAGTGCGTACTTTTCTTGTGTTGAGTGAGAGTTGGCTGTATATTGCATAGTAATTGTGTGTGTGTCCACCTCTGTGGTGTAGTGGTTAGTGTAGTGTGATTAGCTGCCACCCCCGGAGGCCCGGGTTCGATTCCCGGCTCTGCCACGAAATTTGAAAAAGTAGTACGAGGGCTGGAACGGGGTCCACTCAGCCTCGAGAGGTCTACTGAGGAGAGGTGGGTTCGATTCCCACCTCAGCCATCCTGGAAGTGGTTTTCCGTGGTTTCCTACTTCTCCTCCAGGCAAATGCCGGGATGGTACCTAACTTAAGGCCACGACCGCTTCCTTCCCTCTTCCTTGTCTATCCCTTCCAATCTTCCCATCCCCCACCAAGGCCCCTCTTCAGCACAGCAGGTGAGGCCGCGTGGGCGAGGTACTGGTCATCCTCCCCAGTTGTATCCCCGACCCAGAGTCTGAAGCTCCAGGACACTGCCCTTGAGGCGGTAAAGGTGGGATCCCCCGCTGAGTCCGAGGGAAAAACCGACCCTGGAGGGTAAACATATTAAGAAAGAAAGATTTCTGTGTGTTCTATTATTTTCGTACTGTACAGAAGTTGTTACTGAAGATGTTGGTGTTGTGGTGTGCAGCGATATGTCATGGCATAACGTGTACTGATAAAAAATGCCGTGTATTTTATTTATGCTCGGTTTAGTTATTTAGCTGTTCTTTCTAAGCGCATTTTAATTTTACCACTTATTTTTACGACGGCATTTAATTTTTTACTATCCGGGAGATAGTGAGTTCGAACCCCACTGTCGGCAGCCCTGAAGATGGTTTTCATACCAGACAAATTCTGGGGCTGTACTTTAACTAAGGCCACGGTCGCTTCCTTCCCATTCCTAAGCCTTTCCTATCCCATCGTCGCCAAAAGACCTATCTGTGTCGGTGCGACATAGAGCAAAAAAAAAAAACTTTTGTAACACAACCCGTTGTCTGGGGAAATGTATTAAATGCATCCCTACCCTCGAGCCCATAAAAAATATTATTTTTCTATTTTCTTCCCCAATTTGCCTTACACTTCAATGCTGAGGTTTTTATGTTCCGTAGTGTACCTTTGATTCTATTCGTTCGTAATCTGTTTACCCTCCAGGGTCGGTTTTTCCCTCGGACTCAGCGAGGGATCCCACCTCTACCGCCTCAAGGGTAGTGTCCTGGAGCTTCAGTCTCTGGGTCTGGGATCCAACTGGGGAGGATGACCAGTACCTCGCCCAGGCGGCCTCACCTGCTATGCTGAACAGGGGCCTTGCTGGGGGATGGGAAGATTGGAAGGGATAGACAAGGAAGAGGGAAGGAAGCGGCCGTGGCCTTAAGTTAGGTACCATCCCGGCATTTGTCTGGAGGAGAAGTGGGAAACCACGGAAAACCACTTCGAGGAAGGCTGAGGGGGGAATCGAACACCCCTATACTCAGTTGACCTCCCGAGGCCTAGTGGACTCCGTTCCAGCCCTCGTACCACTTTTTCAAATTTTGTGGCAGAGCCGGGAATCGAACCCGGGCCTCTGGGGGTGGCAGCTAATTACACTGACCACTACACCACAGAGGCGGACACCTTTGATTCTGTACAAGCCAAAAATAGCCCCTGTAGTCCCCTTTAGTTTATAAAGTAATTTGTACCGGTATATTAGTTTCTTCCGCTTTTTATCTTGAACTTAAATACTGAATTTCACAAATCTATGTGCAGCCGTTTTCCCGTGATGCTGTTGAGCCGAGTCGTTCGATATGGCAACCTTGTTGTCATAACAGCAATACTGTTTCCTTAACTTGGAATGAGGTATAGTACCAGGCGAGTTGGCCGTGCGGTTAGAGTCGCGCAGCTGTGAGCTTGCATCCGGGAGATAGTGGGATCGAATCTCACTGTCGGCAGCCCTGAATATGGTTTTCCGCGGTTTCCCATTTTCACACCAGGCAAATGCTGGGGCTGTACCTTAATTAAGGCCACGGCCGCTTCCTTCCCACTCCAGGCCTTCACTATCCCACCGTCGCCATAAGACCTATCTGTGTCGGTGCGACGTAAAGCACACAGTATTGAGGTAAGTGAGGTATAGTACCGGACTCATCTCTCCCATCCGACCTGACTTGGCACAACATTTTGTCTTCCGAGTTATAAATTGTCACACCCTTTCCTTTCATTTACCGGTTCTCTCATTCTTTGAAGACTTGGACCTCCTCTTCCTCTCACCCTGATTAGAATTAAGAGGGGATGATGATTTCTTTTCACTTCCCCTTAACAGAATAACAACAACCACTACCATATATGCTGGGTGTCGTAAATTTCCCTCGCAGGAGTTCTTTAGCGTGGCAAAAGTCAATGACGTAGAGCTGCCTCATTTTCTCTTTCTTGCATACCATCTTTTGTGTTTTGACCAAGTTTAAACTCATAAAGGGAAAGCAATCATGTCTTCTCACTTCCTTGCTGTGTCTATCCGAACTCGAAAATGAGTCCATGCGTAATTGCGGGAATATTAAGAAGTTTTACCAAATACAGGGGTACCATCTGGTAGTGTTGTGTGTAATATGAAAATTATTTACACTCTAGTACGTTTAACATTTATACTTTCAAATGTATTTTAATCCATTGCACATAAGAAAGTAATGTTGGCCATATTATGATAACATAGTATTAATCAACTTGAGCGTTTGGGTCTGTTCTTTCAATCCAGCTTCCCAGATTTCTCACATTTCTCCGTATGAAGCAGGGATTGGTAAAAACGTCCACTAAAATTAGGGAATTTTTAAGGAACTTATTTATGATTAAAATATTTATGATTAAACATTCTTTATGAATTTTGGGTAATAGCGTACATAAACTCACTCTATTAAAAGACAACATTGTAAAGTTAATTCAAGTAAAGAAGATATGAAAACGTTGCTCATAACTCCGTACTTCCTCGAATCCCCAAAACCTATCATAGTGCTTTAATTTTAAAGTGTATAGCATGTCTGACTCCAGCTGCGGGAAGTAAAAGTCAAAAGCAAAGTCATCTCCGCCATGAAGGCCGTTGGAGGGGTGGAAGGTAAAGGCTTCCACTATTCGTAACCTCGACACTTGATGGGGTAGAGTGGTTAGTTCTACGCCCGGCCGCCTTTGCCCCCAGGAATTAACCTGGTACTCATTTTTGGTGTAGACTGAGTGAACCTCAGGGCCATATGCACCTCCGGAAGTATGTCGTTTCTTAAATTTTACAACTTCCTGACAGGGATTCGAACACACGTCCTTCCGGGCGAACCGAGCACGCCTTTACCACCTCGGTCAGGCAGCCCCTAACTGCAGGAAGTGCTAGTTACTTTATAAATAAATTATCAACAAGTACAGTAAGAGGACATTTAAGATGAGGTGCGTGGACGCTACATACACTAAAGCTTACAGCATAGCGTATAGAAGTGACACTATGCTTTCAGACAGCGGCTCGATATCATTATTTAATTAAGCCTTTACAAGTGGCGGAGTGGAGGAAGAGAGAGTTAATGATCTTTGACTAAGTGTTACTGACAATTCCGAAATCCGGATTTTGATGGGAAAACTGGATTCAGTCCATGATTTCCTATGAGAATTCTATTCACTTAAATTCCTGATTATAGTTGTATTTAGATTATTGTACTCACCCATTTCATCACTCGATACCAGTTTCGTCACAATTGACTTCTGTACAGTAAGCGCCGCGCCATGCATAATCTCCGTGAGGGCCACTGCAAACAGACATCGATAAGTTTGATAAATACATTTCAGGTCACTTACATAAATAAGTAATTAAATTGAATAATAAAATAAATAAATAAATAAATAAATAAATAAATAAATAAATAAATAAATAAATAAATAAATAAATAAATAAATAAATAAATAAATAAATACTTTCTTTATTATGTACTCTGTCAAGTGGTCATTATTGGTCTGATTCTGCCGTGGGTTGGGTCCTAGAATACATCCACGGTATCCCCTGCCTGTCATAAGAGCTGACTAAGAGGGACGACGTCTCAGAGATTCTCAACTTGGCAGCGTAGGTTGGTGACCACCGACCCCTTAGCTGAGTCTGATATTGTCTCTCCTTGTGCCGGCCTCCTTGCTTTCATCTTCCCTATCCGCCTTCCCTTTGTTAGCTGTAGTCTAGCTGGACTCTCGTTTTCACGCCCTTCCTAACCTTTCCTTCTCTTTTAACAATACCCCTTTTACTTGGGTCGGACTCTTCATTTTTCCGGTTGTCAATGGCAAGAGGGAATGGTTGCCTAATTGTTCTCCTTAAAACTATAATTACTCCCACCCTAACCTTTCTAGCCTCCGGCGACAGTGAGCAAAGCCCACAGGATACAGGAAGGAGTCCGCATGTTTAGAGTAGTACTGAGTGAGTTGCAGGGCAGCACAAACACACAGTCTCCTTCCCAAGCGAATTAACCTCCACACCCCGGGAATCGATCGCAGGACCCGATGCTCGAAAGGCGAGACGCTGGCCGGTCACTTTCTGTGCCAGACTACTGTGTCTGAGGGTGAATATGATAGCTTTCGAGGGAAGACACAAGGATATTATCAGCACCCTCTATATCAACCTATGGAGAAGGAATAGTTCTGATATTTCAAAGAAGGGCGATGAAATGTGTGAAAATAAAAGAGCCCTGAGAATTCGCACATCTAGTACCGTCGGGATTGGACAAAACAAAAATTTACCAAGGGAGATTACATGGAAGAGATGGAAGAAAGGATTGCTATAAGTAAGTTGAAGCCAGTCAGGCTCCATGGCTGACGGGCCAGTGTCTTTTGGCCTTCGATCCTTGGAGGCCGGGTTCGATTTCGACCCAGGTCGAGAGATTTGAATCTTAATTTTAATTTGTCATACCCTTGCCTCGGGGATTGGGTATTTGTGCTTCTCCCAACATCCCTACAACTCATTGCACAATACTAACACGCAGTTTCCTACACACAGCAGGTGCCACATACCCTCGTCGGAGGGTCTGTCCTACAAGCATCACAGCAATTATTTATTTATTTAGCGTATGATGAATACAATATTATTTACAATATATACAACTGCCATCTCAAGTTCATAACTAGAGTTCCATATCAAAATTTAATAGCCAGATCACAGCAATAACCAGATGAAATTATAAGTTATTTATAGTGGAAGTAATACCAGACTAACGTGGCATCCCGTAATGACAAATATTCGTTCAAGAACTGTGAACTCTTGGGAGAACACAGTACTGGTGATAATGGTGAATATAATCGTTGTTTTAAGAGGCACACCAACACGATAATTAGTTCATCATTTTAATCTTAATCAGAGGAAAGTAGAGGAAGAATTCTGACACTTCGACAAAATAAAATAAAAGAGATAAGGAAGGCCTTTGGTGTGAAGATGAAACCTAGTATTATCAGAGTCAAAGAGAACGAGACTTGATCGAATGCACGCATCAACCCACCCTATGAGCGACATTGTCACACCATAGCAGTGGGATAGGGAAAGTGATTAAGCAGATGACCCTGCCACAAATAAGTAGAAGCAATTTCAGACTCAACTGACCATACTGTTTTAATTGTATTACTAATTTACTCTATTTTGCTTAACCCATGATACAAGGAATACGTCTAATGTAAAAAAAGAAGTAATTAACCTTCCCCCACGAGCTTGTTTACTACATGAAGGAATTGTTTTACTTATACAGTCACTCAAAAAGAAAAGGGAGAACATGGTATTGTATAGTTCAGTGTACTTTTAAGTAGAGCTCGAATATACTAGGCTGTTATTAAATTCTCGATGACCATTCTCCCTGCCGTTTAGCAAAGAAGCTGCGAACTTTTCGCAGAGAGGTACCATAAGCTAGAACGCTAGGTGGGATGCGTTTGCGTGAATCCCCTGTAGCGCCATTCTCTTAAATCGCACTTCAGTTGGGTCACATAGCTGTCAGCTTGCATTTGGAAAACAGTGGGTTCGAACCCCGTTATCGCAAGCCCTGAGGATGGTTTTCCGTGATTTCCCACTTTCACACCAGGCAATGTTGGGGCTGTACCTTCATTAAGGCTACGATCGCATCATTCCCACTCCTAGCCCTTCTCCATCGCATCGTAGCCGTAAAGGCACTGTTGGTGCGGCGTAAAGCAGATTGTTAAAAAAAGATCTTCAGCAACTCCCTTCTAGAACACCTTTGCGAGCATCCCTGCATGTGTTTTCCAGCATCACCTTCCCACGTTTACGGGGGTTGGCAGAGCACTCAGCAGTTTAGGTTTTGGCCAGGGTTTAAACAGTACTATCACGTACTGATCTTATGGTACGTCCCACCCGATGTCGCCGGATTGCTAACCCAGTACAATCAGGCTGGGAATCGAGTGGCCAAACCGTAATGGTTGCAAGACGAGCGACAACTAATACCTTCCTTCCTCGGTTTTCGGTGGGGAACCATTTCCTCTTATTCATGCCTCAGGCATTAATAAGTGTGTGTCATATAAGTTGTGGTAATAATAATAAAAGTTAGAAGAATCGATTTTCAGAATGTATCAATGATTCTATTAAAAATGAGAGGTTACACTGTTAATCCCAATGGATGACATTGAACATGAAGGCCGGTCTGAGTGGCTCAGGTGGTTGAGGCGCTGGCCTTCTGACCCCAACTTGGCATGTTCGACCCTGACTCAGTCTGGTGCTATTTGAAGGTGCTCAAATACTTCAGCCTCGAGTCGGTAGATTTACTGGCACGTAAAAAAATCTCCTGCGGGACTGAATTCCGGCATTTCGGCGTCTCCGAAAACAGTAAAAGTAGTTAGTGGGACGTAAAGCGAATAGCATTATTATTTATTATGAAAATGAAGAGAAGCATCGGAAATAGCCCACAAAGAAACTGCTGTTTGATACAGAATCATATGTATCAATGGAGCTTAGTGGAAGGAAGGAAGGAAGGAAGGAAGGAAGGAAGGAAGGAAGGAAGGAAGGAAGGAAGGAAGGAAGGAAGGAAGGAAGAGATATTGTTGAATCAGCACCAAGGGTGGGAATTGATTATTTATGAATTAGTCATGTTCAGATAAGAGAAGAAAGATATGACCGATGTTAGAATGTGTTTTACAGAGCGTGGAATAGAATAGTTCATCAGGTAAACTGCAGCAACCAAGATAAGTCTATTAAATATGCGAATAAATGGTTTGGTATTTGCGTGTTTTGTTATGCTCTACTCGGACAGAAAATACAAGGATCTGGGTTTATTTAAGGCGAAATGGGAAGCATTTGTTCAACATACCAATTCCTGTCAAAATCTGCTTTCAACATCGAATAAGTACATCAACCAAACTCATAACTTGGTTCATGAAGCTTTAATCTGCACGGATCACCTTGCATTTGAAAGGCTTGCAGAAGATCCCAGGCACATCAATGTTTGTAAAACTAGAAAAGAGTTGCGACTAAGAGAATTTCATTTCCTGGTGCTACCTCCCACACAAAAGGAAAGGTGTCATTCTTCACAAGGAGTGTACGCCTGCTAATAGATGGGTGAGCAAACCTGAAAATATGAAAAGAGGGGAGTGAAAAGAAGCCATTAAGATGACATCTAACATCAGTGCTGTTCGGACCGTACCTGGCAGGTTCCAAAACGATAACCACTGTCTTTAATGCCACAGTAAGTATGAAAAACTTGCACATGTTTAGGGTTCTTGTTCGTACAGAATGACTGCGTAATTTGAGGCACCATAAAACACCTGCTATTACTATCACTTTAAGCTTTCCTTGTTCATGAAAAAATCCGTGGAATTTTAGAAACAGGAAGCACAAGGCCTGTCGACATGATAGTCCTCAACCCTGCGACGAGAATAGGAACTATCATGGACCAACCCGTAAGAACAATCAGTTAAAATCCAACCATCCCTTATTACAGATCTAAGTATCAACTTATCAACACGAAGGTCATCAGCTTAATGATCGGTGCGAGAGGTACGATCGCATGCTTCTTCGCAAAGTTCTGCTAGTATTTCCATATGGACAATGCCTTTGTTCTAATAACTGCAATTACTGCTCTGAAAGGCTCAACTGCAATATTACGCAATCATTTCAATGGACCCTAAACTACAAAGACTGTTTTCAATTTCCAAAGTATCTTTTTAAATAACGAATTCATTTTATTCAGTAGGCTTTTTCTTATGGCAATCCCTGAATGGGTAAAGCATATTTTTTGTTCTCAAACAATGAATAAATCCGTAAAAAAATAAAACAACCCTCTGCAAATAAAACAGTAATTTTTTATAATGCTGATGAACTTTGTTCTAAGGATCCTAACATGGAAACCAACGGCCCATTAAGTTAAGAGTGTCCCGTAATATTCACTGAATGAACTAGCAAATACAGTACGTGTTAGACTGTGATGTTTGTATAAAATTATAATTAAAAATATTGAAGTTCTTTAGGCTTTTTCAATTTTGAAATTATTACTAGTGTTTCGCCCCAGTATAGCAGTGGACTCATCGCCAGCGTCTTGGAAAGGTGTAGCAACGCTGGTAATTTCACGATTGAAAGGCTGAATATTCATAATATTTGCAATCCATGAAATTAAATTATGGTTTCCTTCTAGGAACTCCATTTTATAATTATTGTAACTCACCAATATACATGAGCCATCCTTCGTTGATGAACGGATAGGCAGAGTAGGTGATCGTTTGGCAGATGCATGCTAAGACACCGATTAATGCATCAGATAACTTGAGACAGCGAGACATCACTCCCATAGAGAGCATAGTGCCTGAAAAAGAAAACAAGTCAGTGATGAAAAAAACACCTAGAAATTGATGTTCTGTTGGTAAAATAAGGGTGCTTGGATCTTGAGTTTGTGAAAATACACAATTATACCCTTACTTAACAGAGCCCATAAACATTTAACCACTTTCATTTCAATGGCTTCGTCTTTCTTAACGTTTTCAGTACATTACATTTTGATTTTCTTTTTTTGCTATTTGCTTTACGTCGCACCGACACAGATATGTCTTATGGCGACAATGGGATAGGAAAAGCCTAGGAATGGGGAGGAAGCAGCCGTGGCCTTAACTAACGTACAGCCCCAGCATTTGCGTGGTGTGAAAATGGGAAACCACGGAAAACCATCTTCAGGGCTGCCGACAGTGGGGTTCGAACCCACTATCTCCCGATTACTGGACACTGGCCGCACTTAAGCGACTGCAGCTATCGAGCTCGGTATTACATTTTGAGGGATGCCAAGTAACATCATGGTAATTTATCTCTTGGTTGGTTGATGGCATTGGATTACGTCAATGAATGAATAATGATAAACATTTTTGCAAAATGTATAGCCTTCTCGTGATGGAAGAGGTGTAAATTAAAGCATAATGCTTGATTGTCCTGAGGTCATGGAAGAAGTGATAATTTCTTTAAGAGTCAAATAAGCACAGCTGACAGAATTCTAGATTTGCTATGAAAGTTTTGCAATGTGAGTGAACACTTTAGACCTTTTCAAAATATTTTCCACTACACTCAAATACACTTCTCCATACGTCAAAACCAGTCACTGAACCAACTCTGCCACTTTTCTTCGGTTACATTTTCACACTCTTGATCCCATGCTGCCAGAAGCTCCTCGTCGGATGCAAAACGCCGCCCTTTCAGCTTCATCTTCACTTCTGGGAAGAGTGCGAAGTCACATGGGGAAAGATCAGGACTGTATGGAGGGTGATCAAGCATAGTCAACGCTGATCTGGCAAGAAAATCCATTGTTACATTAGCACGATGTGCTGGAGCACTGTCGTGATGCAAGAGCCAAGTGTTGAGCCGTGACCTTGGACGGAGCTGCTTGAGAGCCTGGATGACCTGAGGCAGACAAGTCTCACTGTACCACTCCGCAGTAACTGTCCTTTGTGTTTCTACCAAAACCCGAGTCAGGATGCCCCGTTTAGTGAAGAATACTGCAATCAACATTTTATTCACTGATCTTGACTTTCGCACAGTCACAGGAGTACCCTCATCTTCAAACAGCCACACCTTGTTCTAGGATTTTGTTGGGACATCGTAATAATAAAGCCAAGTTTCGTCACATGTAACGATGCTATTGACGTTACGCAAAGTCCCATTTTCAAACTATTTTAGCATTTTTCGTCACTATTTCACTCGATGTGCCCTTTGTTCCTCTGAAAGTGAATGGGGCTCCCAAACGGAACAAACCTTTCTAACATGGAGATGGTCGTGTAGAATTGAATGAATAGCTGGTGCAGGGATGTGGAGGGTCTCTTCTACCTGCCGATATGTCAACCGCCTCTCTTGCTGCAACATTTTCCTCACAGCTTCAATGTTTTCCTCAGTCGCTGATTCAGACGGTCACCCAGAACGAGGATCGTCTTCAACCCAAAATTTTCCCTCTGGAACTCTTTGTACCAGCGGAAAATTGTTGTCCGATGTGGACAGTCTTTCCCCAGCACAGGAGTCATTTCCTCCAGGGACTGGTCAACAGTTAATCTACGAGCAAAATTGTAGCGGATAATTGCGCGATAATCACCTTTAGACCACACTGACATCTTAACTTGCTTTCAGTCCCACTGCTTGGTAACAACTGGTGTGAAGGTCATACCTTGCTGTCTTCTAGACCGGTTTTCACCCCTCACCATTACAGGGGTGTCCAGCCAACCGTTTTTGCGTATTGTAAAACTTTCCTAGTGCCCTTTGTACATCAGTTCCAATCTTCCCATCCCCCCACAAGGTCCCTGTTCAGCATAGCAGGTGAGGCCACCTGGGCGAGGTACTGGTCCTCCTCCCTAGTTGTATCCCCCGACCCAATGCCTGATGCTCCAGGACACTGCCATTGAGGCGGTAGAGGTGGGATCCCTCGCTGAGTCCGAGGGAAAAAGCCAACCCTGGAGGGTAAACAGATTAGGAAGAAGAAGAAGAAGAATGTCGAGGTTGAAAGAGAGCGGGAGTTGACCAACGGATGTCAGACCGGAACGATGAAAATGAAGGGCCCTTTTGCAAGTTGGAGGGAACAGTATTTAACTGTCAACATAACTCATGGAATGCATACGAAATGTAATACCAATTGCTACTAAGTTAGAAATTGTGGAAATGAGGCCTGCAATTTCCTGATTGTTGAGACATAGATTTTCAATATTATCCTTTCCTACAAAGCAATTTATTTCAAATAAACAGCTTAAAGCAGTTAGATAATCACTTGCATCCATGTTTGAGTCAATACTTGATCATAAAGTGTCTCTCCTGCAGTTGTACCTTCCACATCAGGATCGTAGCCAAGGGAGGATGGGGAGGGGGTTAGACCCCCCCCATAGAAATTTTACAAAATAAAATAAACATAAACTAACACTAAGCAGGGGAAATTCGACTCAAAGGGTTGGTTCTTTTGAATATTCATAGAGACAAAATTATAAAACCAACAGATCTCTTGAATTTATTTTCTAAGAAGCCTCGAAAGTTGGATTTTAGACTGTAATATGAACATACCATTCGCCGTAAAACTATTTACTTTGATCATATTGTTCTTGTTCTGTATTTTAATGTAAGATTTTGTAATGTACTGCAATCTGAATATCAACATAATTTACTTGTATCAGTGTTCTTATGACACTCGTGCATGCGCGCAAGTAATTTAATTATGTTCTATCATCATTTTGTAACAATAGCCCCCTTTTACCCCCCCTCCCTCGGTTGATCATGGTTACGCTACTGTTCCACATTAAAACCTACACTTTAACCCCGAAGTTAATTCTGTTATAATATATTTTTATTTGACACTTCCTGTTAATTCATTTGTATCCCTTTCATATCTTCGACTTCTTTACTTCCTGGACGAATCTATAGACCTAGTTACACCACGGCAGGCTGATAAAATGAAGTATTTCCGTAAATTAATACCCGTAATGTGCAACTTTTGGCCCTTCTGTGGCTTCAAGGACTATCAACTGTCTGGAGTTCTTATTCTTTCCCCGAATCCTGATAGGAATACCCATCATAATCGTCTAGCTGATAATATCTCATTATAAAGTCTACTCAGTGGGCCCACCAGAATGATAAGTTGTGAATCAAATTAGTCCTACTATATTTACACGCAGAGTGATCCGTAAAATATCTACACATTTTTCTGAAATCCCTCTCTTAATTGAAATTATACTTTACCGACGAGAATAACGATCATCTTGAAGGCAGCGAAGTATCCAAAATCGTCTTCCGCCCAGCCGAACTTCATCCGAACAAACAGGTAAAGTACGGAGAATTCCCCTGTAAAAGACAAATTGGCAAGAATTACTAGACAAACACTCACTACAGAGGACTCTGATCTTAAAATGTATGTGTCTCTTGTTTCAAGCCAGGGCCGGTTTTAGCGGGTGGCTGGCCCACTTAACAATCTGACAGCTTCAAATTTCGAAAATAATGTACATTAGAAAACTTGAACTACAATAGAACCCTGGCAGAAAAGATGCAAACACGATGAGAATATGACAATTTAACTTCACATATTTTCTACATATATACAATATTCTGCAGAAATGGCTAAGAATTGTTCCCAAAATACAGATATGCTTTCCACCATTTCTGCTGCTGATCCTTCCTCTGATTAATTCATGAATTCAAAATTCCTCCGCACATTTGCGAAATTATACAATCGAGATGAAGGAATCATTACTCATATAAATAGTCAGTATTCTCTTGTCAAAATTATTCAAAAGTATTATGAAAAAACATGTTCTATCTTCCGAAAAATTAATACAGTGGGAGAGTGTTTTAAGGAGAATATTTCTTTTTAAAATGTCGTAATTCTTCTTGTGATTACTGCCACGGCAGAGCCTAATTTCTAAAAAAGACTCTTTATCAAAGCATACCCGAGAACAACTACGACCGCTGAAAATATTCGTAACGTAGCAGTAGCTACCATTTCATGCCTTTGGTGCAAAGTAAAGCAATAATCTGTAAATCCTTACGTTTTTATTGATATCA